>NC_069499.1:1152635070-1152857570 GCF_027579735.1 Bombina bombina | reverse complement strand
ATACCTCCCAATATTTTAAAATTTGAAAGAGGGACACCCCCGCACTGTTGTCAGTCTGCCGCGGCACACCTGAGGATCTCTCACGGCACACTAGTGTGCCACGGCACACTGGTTGAAAAACACTGCTCTATGTATTGTGCAGGCTAACATACACTATATATTATGCAGGCTACCATACTCTAGATATTGTGCAGGCTACCATACTCTATATATTGTGCAGGCTCCCATACTCTATATATTGTGCAGGCTCCCATACCCTATATATTGTGCAGGCTGTGCAGGCTCCCATACTCTATATATTGTGCAGGCTGTGCAGGCTCTCATAATCTATATATTGTGCAGGCTCCCATACTCTATATATTGTGCAGGCTTCCATACTCTATATATTGTGCAGGCTACCATACTCTATGTATTGTGCAGGCTCCCATACTCTATGTATTGTGCAGGCTGTGCAGGCTCCTATAATCTATATCTTATGCAGGCTCCCATTTTCTATATATTGTGCAGGCTCCCATACTCTATATATTGTGCAGGCTACCATACTCTATATATTGTGCAGGCTACCATACTCTATATATTGTGCAGGCTGTGCAGGCTCCCATAATCCATATGTTGTGCAGGCTCCCATACTCTATATATTGTGCAGGCTCCCATACTCTATATATTGTGCAGGCTCCCATACTCTATATATTGTGCAGGCTAACATAATCTATATATTGTGCAGGCTACCATACTCTAGATATTGTGCAGGCTACCATACTCTAGATATTGTGCAGGCTACCATACTCTATATATCGTGCAGGCTCCCATACTCTAGATATTGTGCAGGCTGTGCAGGCTCCCATACTCTATATATTGTGCAGGCTCCCATACTCTATATATTGTGTGAGGCTACCATACCCTATATATTGTGCAACCTCGCAGGCTCCCATACTCTATATGTACTCCTGTCAGGCTTATGTGTGCAAACTGGACATGAGTTATCTTTAAAAAATATGTAAATTCTGGAAAATCTAGGACACAATGTGGGACAGGTGGTCACCTTAACTAAAACTACCCCTCAAAATGATCTGACCAAGGCACGGGCTAATCATCCTAAGCTGACATAAGCCCCAAACCTGGATTCAGTATGAGAGCAGAGGAGCAGAAGAGCACTCTGTACAGTGGCATGTGGCTTCAAGTTGAACAACCTTTCCAGCATCTTAAAGGGACATTAAAAACACCTTTTGCTTTTGTATAAAAAATGGTGCTTTGTCCCATACTACCTACCAATCACACATTGTAGCCTAATACAGGATATATATACAGTGTGTGTGTGTATATATATATATATATATATATATATACACACTGTTCTGTGCTGTCATGCCATGCCTCCCACAAACTATACATGACATATTGACATTCATTCACAAACAATCATAACGTCATAATGATTGTCTGTGAATGAATGTCAATGTCATGGTTGTAAATGATGCCTGATGAGCCTGTCACATACCTCCCAATATTTCAAAATTTGAAAGAGGGACATCCCCGCACTGTTGTCAGTCTGCCGCGGCACACCTGAGGATCTCTCACGGCACACTAGTGTGCCACGGCACACTGGTTGAAAAACACTGCTCTATGTATTGTGCAGGCTAACATACACTATATATTATGCAGGCTACCATACTCTAGATATTGTGCAGACTACCATACTCTATATATTGTGCAGGCTCCCATACTCTATATATTGTGCAGGCTAACATACCCTATATATTGTGCAGGCTGTGCAGGCTCCCATACTCTATATATTGTGCAGGCTGTGCAGGCTCTCATAATCTATATATTGTGCAGGCTCCCATACTCTATATATTGTGCAGGCTTCCATACTCTATGTATTGTGCAGGCTACCATACTCTATGTATTGTGCAGGCTCCCATACTCTATGTATTGTGCAGGCTGTGCAGGCTCCTATAATCTATATCTTATGCAGGCTCCCATTTTCTATATATTGTGCAGGCTACCATACTCTATATATTGTGCAGGCTACCATACTCTATATATTGTGCAGGCTGTGCAGGCTCCCATAATCCATATGTTGTGCAGGCTCCCATACTCTATATATTGTGCAGGCTCCCATACTCTATATATTGTGCAGGCTCCCATACTCTATATATTGTGCAGGCTCCCATACTCTATGTATTGTGCAGGCTAACATAATCTATATATTGTGCAGGCTACCATACTCTAGATATTGTGCAGGCTACCATACTCTATATATCGTGCAGGCTCCCATACTCTAGATATTGTGCAGGCTGTGCAGGCTCCCATACTCTATATATTGTGCAGGCTCCCATACTCTATATATTGTGCAGGCTCCCATACTCTATATATTGTGCAGGCTAACATAATCTATATATTGTGCAGGCTACCATACTCTAGATATTGTGCAGGCTACCATACTCTAGATATTGTGCAGGCTACCATACTCTATATATCGTGCAGGCTCCCATACTCTAGATATTGTGCAGGCTGTGCAGGCTCCCATACTCTATATATTGTGCAGGCTCCCATACTCTATATATTGTGTGAGGCTACCATACCCTATATATTGTGCAACCTCGCAGGCTCCCATACTCTATATGTACTCCTGTCAGGCTTATGTGTGCAAACTGGACATGAGTTATCTTTAAAAAATATGTAAATTCTGGAAAATCTAGGACACAATGTGGGACAGGTGGTCACCTTAACTAAAACTACCCCTCAAAATGATCTGACCAAGGCACGGGCTAATCATCCTAAGCTGACATAAGCCCCAAACCTGGATTCAGTATGAGAGCAGAGGAGCAGAAGAGCACTCTGTACAGTGGCATGTGGCTTCAAGTTGAACAACCTTTCCAGCATCTTAAAGGGACATTAAAAACACCTTTTGCTTTTGTATAAAAAATGGTGCTTTGTCCCATACTACCTACCAATCACACATTGTAGCCTAATACAGGATATATATACAGTGTGTGTGTGTATATATATATATATATATATATATATACACACTGTTCTGTGCTGTCATGCCATGCCTCCCACAAACTATACATGACATATTGACATTCATTCACAAACAATCATAACGTCATAATGATTGTCTGTGAATGAATGTCAATGTCATGGTTGTAAATGATGCCTGATGAGCCTGTCACATACCTCCCAATATTTCAAAATTTGAAAGAGGGACATCCCCGCACTGTTGTCAGTCTGCCGCGGCACACCTGAGGATCTCTCACGGCACACTAGTGTGCCACGGCACACTGGTTGAAAAACACTGCTCTATGTATTGTGCAGGCTAACATACACTATATATTATGCAGGCTACCATACTCTAGATATTGTGCAGACTACCATACTCTATATATTGTGCAGGCTCCCATACTCTATATATTGTGCAGGCTAACATACCCTATATATTGTGCAGGCTGTGCAGGCTCCCATACTCTATATATTGTGCAGGCTGTGCAGGCTCTCATAATCTATATATTGTGCAGGCTCCCATACTCTATATATTGTGCAGGCTTCCATACTCTATGTATTGTGCAGGCTACCATACTCTATGTATTGTGCAGGCTCCCATACTCTATGTATTGTGCAGGCTGTGCAGGCTCCTATAATCTATATCTTATGCAGGCTCCCATTTTCTATATATTGTGCAGGCTACCATACTCTATATATTGTGCAGGCTACCATACTCTATATATTGTGCAGGCTGTGCAGGCTCCCATAATCCATATGTTGTGCAGGCTCCCATACTCTATATATTGTGCAGGCTCCCATACTCTATATATTGTGCAGGCTCCCATACTCTATATATTGTGCAGGCTCCCATACTCTATGTATTGTGCAGGCTAACATAATCTATATATTGTGCAGGCTACCATACTCTAGATATTGTGCAGGCTACCATACTCTATATATCGTGCAGGCTCCCATACTCTAGATATTGTGCAGGCTGTGCAGGCTCCCATACTCTATATATTGTGCAGGCTCCCATACTCTATATATTGTGCGAGGCTACCATACCCTATATATTGTGCAACCTCGCAGGCTCCCATACTCTATATGTACTCCTGTCAGGCTTATGTGTGCAAACTGGACATGAGTTATCTTTAAAAACATATGTAAATTCTGGAAAATCTAGGACACAACGTGGGACAGGTGGTCACCTTAACTAAAACTACCCCTCAAAATGATCTGACCAAGGCACGGGCTAATCATCCTAAGCTGACATAAGCCCCAAACCTGGATTCAGTATGAGAGCAGAGGAGCAGAAGAGCACTCTGTACAGTGGCATGTGGC
Source organism: Bombina bombina (assembly GCF_027579735.1). NCBI lineage: Eukaryota > Metazoa > Chordata > Amphibia > Anura > Bombinatoridae > Bombina > Bombina bombina. Next base: position 1,152,853,241 of record NC_069499.1, on the reverse strand, counting down.
TTCAAGTTGAACAACCTTTCCAGCATCTTAAAGGGACATTAAAAACACCTTTTGCTTTTGTATAAAAAATTGTGCTTTGTCCCATACTACCTACCAATCACACATTGTAGCCTAATGCAGGATATATATACAGTGTGTGTGTATATATATATATATATATATATATATATATATATATATATATATATATATATATATACACACTGTACTGTGCTGTCATGCCATGCCTCCCACAAACTATACATGACATATTGACATTCATTCACAAACAATCATAATGTCATAATGATTGTCTGTGAATGAATGTCAATGTCATGGTTGTAAATGATGCCTGATGAGCCTGTCACATACCTCCCAATATTTCAAAATTTGAAAGAGGGACATCCCCGCACTGTTGTCAGTCTGCCGCGGCACACCTGAGGATCTCTCACGGCACACTAGTGTGCCACGGCACACCTGAGGATCTCTCACGGCACACTAGTGTGCCACGGCACACTGGTTGAAAAACACTGCTCTATATATTGTGCAGGCTACCATACACTATATATTGTGCAGGCTACCATACTCTAGATATTGTGCAGGCTACCATACTCTAGATATCGTGCAGGCTACCATACTCTAGATATTGTACAGGCTGTGCAGGATCCCATACTCTATATATTGTACAGGCTCCCATACTCTATATATTGTGCAGGCTAACATACACTATATATTGTGCAGGCTGTGCAGGCTCCCATACTCTATATATTGTGCAGGCTGTGCAGGCTCCCATATTCTATATATTGTGCAGGCTCCCATACTCTATATATTGTGCAGGCTCCCATACTCTATATATTGTGCAGGCTCCCATACTCTATGTATTGTGCAGGCTCCCATACTCTATGTATTGTACAGGCTCCTATAATCTATATATTATGCAGGCTCCCATACTCTATATATTGTGCAGGCTCCCATACTCTATATATTGTGCAGGCTCCCATACTCTATATATTGTGCAGGCTCCCATACTCTATATATTGTGCAGGCTACCATACTCTATATATTGTGCAGGCTACCATACTCTATATATTGTGCAGGCTGTGCAGGCTCCCATAATCCATATATTGTGTAGTCTCCCATACTCTATATATTGTGCAGGCTCCCATACTCTATATATTTTGCAGGCTACCATACTCTATATATTGTGCAGGCTCTGCAGGCTCCCATACTCTATATATTGTGCAGGCTGTGCAGGCTCCCATAATCTATATATTGTGCAGGCTCCCATACTCTATATATTGTGCAGGCTCCCATACTCTATATATTGTGCAGGCTCCCATACTCTATGTATTGTGCAGGCTAACATAATCTATATATTGTGCAGGCTACCATACTCTAGATATTGTGCAGGCTACCATACTCTATATATCGTGCAGGCTCCCATACTCTAGATATTGTGCAGGCTGTGCAGGCTCCCATACTCTATATATTGTGCAGGCTCCCATACTCTATATATTGTGCGAGGCTACCATACCCTATATATTGTGCAACCTCGCAGGCTCCCATACTCTATATGTACTCCTGTCAGGCTTATGTGTGCAAACTGGACATGAGTTATCTTTAAAAAATATGTAAATTCTGGAAAATCTAGGACACAATGTGGGACAGGTGGTCACCTTAACTAAAACTACCCCTCAAAATGATCTGACCAAGGCACGGGCTAATCATCCTAAGCTGACATAAGCCCCAAACCTGGATTCAGTATGAGAGCAGAGGAGCAGAAGAGCACTCTGTACAGTGGCATGTGGCTTCAAGTTGAACAACCTTTCCAGCATCTTAAAGGGACATTAAAAACACCTTTTGCTTTTGTATAAAAAATTGTGCTTTGTCCCATACTACCTACCAATCACACATTGTAGCCTAATGCAGGATATATATACAGTGTGTGTGTATATATATATATATATATATATATATATATATATATATATATATATATATATATATATACACACTGTACTGTGCTGTCATGCCATGCCTCCCACAAACTATACATGACATATTGACATTCATTCACAAACAATCATAATGTCATAATGATTGTCTGTGAATGAATGTCAATGTCATGGTTGTAAATGATGCCTGATGAGCCTGTCACATACCTCCCAATATTTCAAAATTTGAAAGAGGGACATCCCCGCACTGTTGTCAGTCTGCCGCGGCACACCTGAGGATCTCTCACGGCACACTAGTGTGCCACGGCACACCTGAGGATCTCTCACGGCACACTAGTGTGCCACGGCACACTGGTTGAAAAACACTGCTCTATATATTGTGCAGGCTACCATACACTATATATTGTGCAGGCTACCATACTCTAGATATTGTGCAGGCTACCATACTCTAGATATCGTGCAGGCTACCATACTCTAGATATTGTACAGGCTGTGCAGGATCCCATACTCTATATATTGTACAGGCTCCCATACTCTATATATTGTGCAGGCTAACATACCCTATATATTGTGCAGGCTGTGCAGGCTCCCATACTCTATATATTGTGCAGGCTGTGCAGGCTCTCATAATCTATATATTGTGCAGGCTCCCATACTCTATATATTGTGCAGGCTCCCATACTCTATATATTGTGCAGGCTCCCATACTCTATGTATTGTGCAGGCTCCCATACTCTATGTATTGTACAGGCTCCTATAATCTATATATTATGCAGGCTCCCATACTCTATATATTGTGCAGGCTCCCATACACTATATATTGTGCAGGCTCCCATACTCTATATATTGTGCAGGCTACCATACTCTATATATTGTGCAGGCTACCATACTCTATATATTGTGCAGGCTGTGCAGGCTCCCATAATCCATATATTGTGCAGTCTCCCATACTCTATATATTTTGCAGGCTACCATACTCTATATATTGTGCAGGCTCTGCAGGCTCCCATACTCTATATATTGTGCAGGCTGTGCAGGCTCCCATAATCTATATATTGTGCAGGCTCCCATACTCTATATATTGTGCAGGCTCCCATACTCTATGTATTGTGCAGGCTAACATAATCCATATATTGTGAAGGCTACCATGCTCAAGATATTGTGCAGGCTATCATACTCTATATATCGTGCAGGCTCCCATACTCTATATATTGTGCAGGCTGTGCAGGCTCCCATACTCTATATATTGTGCAGGCTCCCATACTCTATATATTGTGCAGGCTACCATATCCTATATATTGTGCAGGCTGTGCAGGCTCCCATACTCTATATGTACTCCTGTCAGGCTTATGTGTGCAAACTGGACATGAGTTATCTTTAAAAAATATGTAAATTCGGGAAAATCTAGGACACAATGTGGGACAGGTGGTCACCTTAACTAAAACTACCCCTCAAAATGATCTGACCAAGGCACGGGCTAATCATCCTAAGCTGACATAAGCCCCAAACCTGGATTGAGTATGAGAGCAGAGGAGCAGAAGAGCATTCTGTACAGTGGCATTTGGCTTCAAGTTGAACAAACTTTCCAGCATCTTAAAGGGACATTAAAAACACCTCTTGCTTTTGTATAAAAAATTGTGCTTTGTCCCATACTACCTAAAGAAGCGAAATAGGAAAATATTTCATCGAGGTTTTCAAAATGCTGAATATAATGTTTATACTATTTGATTTGCATCATTTACAGGCTACTAAATTTACTTTTAGGACTATGTAGGAAGCATATGAAAAAAACTGTTTATTCCCACAAAAGCATTAGGTGTTTAATGTAAGTTCTGCAGTTCCTTGCTCTGAACTTTTTAGCAATGGAAATCTAAAACAAGTTGCACGTTCTGACATATAAGTCTATCTTTCATCTAGCTATTTAATTTGTACAGCAGGTTGATACACAACATAGCACACAGCTTTGCAATGCACAATGAGGTATCTTATAAGACAGGTCCTTAATACATTGCACTGCATTATAAATACATTTCCAACACAATTAGGTGCTTTTCTTCACCTGGCCTTGCCTTACATTCTTCTAAATAATTTTACACAACATTAGAAAACAAGAATGGGAACTGTACTGTAATGCTCTGTATAACACCAAAATTCACTGCACTGCATATTTTTTACAACTCATTCATACATAATCTGTGCCACACACTGCCATGTAGGCCATGTTATACCAATACATGTATGTTATATGTACAAAACAAGTTATACATAAAGAGCAGGGATGACCAACTGGTGGCCCAAGGTCTAAATGCGGCCCCTGGCACTAGTTTTTTCAGCCGTTTGGGAAAAGAAGATCTAACAATGTGTGATATAGTTTTTTTGTGGCACAAGGAAAAAACAAAACTAAAACTTTGTGCTTTGGGGTGACCCTGCAACCTTACCTAAATCTGTCCTGGTGTCACTGAATATTTTTATAAATATTAGGCTTGTGCATTTGTGTAACAAGTGAATGCAGAAAATGTCCGCCACCAGCAGCATTCGGCTCTTTCTGGATTTGTACAGATCTATCGGCTAGATTTAGAGTTCTGCGGACAAAGGGGTGCGTTAGCTACGCGTGCTTTTTTTCCCCCGCACCTTTTAAATACCGCTGGTATTTAGAGTTCACAGAATGGCTGCGTTAGGCTCCAAAAAGGGAGCGTAGAGCATAATTTACCGCCACTGCAACTCTCAATACCAGCGGTGCTTACGGACGCGGCCAGCTTAAAAAACGTGCTCGTGCACGATTTTCCCATAGGAAATAATGGGGCAGTTTGAGCTGAAAAAAACATAACACCTGCAAAAAAGCAGCGTTCAGCTCCTAACGCAGCCCCATTGTTTCCTATGGGGAAACAGTTTCTAAGTCTGCACCTAACACCCTAACATGTACCCCGAGTCTAAACACCCCTAACCTTACACTTATTAACCCCTAATCTGCCGCCCCCGCTATCGCTGACCCCTGCATATTATTAACAACTAGACAAACTAGTTGTAACTGAGAGTACAACAAAGTTTAAAGAGAGAATAATTCCACTGAGTATTATCAGACTAACTCTACTAATATCAAAAAGTGTTCAAAATAATTAAATCGTTCCCAATCATTCATACATTAAAGTTTATTAAATTAACTAAGGAACTCACACTCATTCAGTAGCAAAGGCTGTGAATTAAAACCACTTGAACTCTGTGGTTTGCGTTATAGCTATTAGATATATCAGTCCACTATTCAATATCCCCAATCCGTTTTTGAATTAGAATTAACTAAGCCCTTACAATCCGAGGGCTGTATTAATATTAATATATGATAATAAAGGATTGGAGGACATAAATTAAACCACTTCTTAATCTATTTTCCACAAGAGTAAGCACATTAAAAACAAAACAACAGGAGAGACTAAGCTGCCCCTGCCGGACCCCTGACGCGCGTTTCACGGCAAATTCCGATTGGCTGATAGGATTCTATCAGCCAATCGGAATTAAGGTAGGAAAATTCTGATTGGCTGATGGAATCAGCCAATCAGATTAAAGTTCAATCCGATTGGCTGATTGGATCAGCCAATCGGATTGAACTTGAATCTGATTGGCTGATTCTATCAGCCAATCAGAATTTTCCTACCTTAATTCCGATTGGCTGATAGAATCCTATCAGCCAATCGGAATTTGAGGGACGCCATCTTGGATGACGTCCCTTAAAGGAACCGTCATTCGTCGGGAAGTCTTCGGCCAGGATGGATGTTCCGCGTCGGCGGGATGAAGATGGATCCGGAAGAAAGAAGATTGAAGATGCCGCTTGATAGAAGACTTCAGCCGGATCATGGACCTCTTCAGCTCCCGCTTGGATCAAGACTTCAGCCGGATCATGGACATCTTCAGCCCCCGCTTGGGCCAAGACTTCAGCCGGATCATGGACATCTTCAGCCCCCGCTTGGGCCAAGACTTCAGCCGGATCATGGACATCTTCAGCCCCCGCTTGGGCCAAGACTTCAGCTGGATCATGGACATCTTCAGCCCCCGCTTGGGCTTGGATGAAGACTTCGGAGCCTGGACCGATCGGTGATACCCGGCGTGGTGAAGACAAGGTAGGGAGATCTTCAGGGGCTTAGTGTTAGGTTTATTTAAGGGGGGTTTGGGTTAGATTAGAGGTATGTGGGTGGTGGGTTGTAATGTTGGGGGGGGTATTGTATGTTTTTTTTACAGGCAAAAGAGCTGTTTTCTTTGGGGCATGCCCCGCAAAAGGCCCTTTTAAGGGCTGGTAAGGTAAAAGAGCTTTTCTATTTTTATTTTAGAATAGGGTAGGGCATTTTTTTATTTTGGGGGGCTTTGTTATTTTATTAGGGGGCTTAGAGTAGGTGTAATTAGCTTAAAATTGTTGTAATATTTTTCTAATGTTTGTAAATTATTTTTTTATTTTTTGTAACTTAGTTCTTTTTTTATTTTTTGTACTTTAGTTAGTTTATTTAATTGTAGATAATTGTAGGTATTTGTATGTAATTAATTTATTGATATTGTAGTGTTAGGTTTAATTGTAGATAATTGTAGGAATTTTATTTAATTACAGTAATTTATTGATAGTGTAGTGTTAGGTTTAATTGTAACTTAGGTTAGGATTTATTTTACAGGTAATTTTGTAATTATTTTAACTAGGTAGCTATTAAATAGTTATTAACTATTTAATAGCTATTGTACCTGGTTAAAATAATTACAAAGTTGCCTGTAAAATAAATATTAATCCTAAAATAGCTACAATGTAATTATAATTTATATTATAGCTATATTAGGGTTTATTTTACAGGTAAGTATTTAGCTTTAAATAGCAATAATTTATTTAATAAGAGTTCATTTATTTTGTTAGATAAAAATTATATTTAAGTTAGAGGGGTGTTAGTGTTAGGGTTAGACTTAGCTTTAGGGGTTAATAAATTTAATAGAGTAGCGATGAGGTCCGGTCGGCAGATTAGGGGTTAATACTTGAAGTTATTTGTCGGTGATGTTAGGGAGAGCAGATTAGGGGTTAATACTATTTATTATAGGGTTATTGAGGCGGGAGTGAGGCGGATTAGGGGTTAATACATTTATTATAGTAGCGGTGAGGTCCGGTCGGCAGATTAGGGGTTAATAATTGTAGGTAGGTGGTGGCGACGTTGGGAGCGGAAGATTAGGGGTTAATAAATATAATATAGGGGTCGGCGGTGTTAGGGGCAGCAGATTAGGGGTACATAAGGATAACGTAGGTGGCGGCGGTGTGCGGTCGGCAGATTAGGGGTTAAAAAAAATTAATAGAGTGGCGGCGATGTGGGGGGACCTCGGTTTAGGGGTACATAGGTAGTTTATGGGTGTTAGTGTACTGTAGAGCACAGTAGTTAAGAGCTTTGTGAACCGGCGTTAGCCCAGAAAGCTCTTAACTCCTGGCTTTTTTCTGCGGCTGGAGTTTTGTCGTTAGATTTCTAACGCTCACTTCAGCCATGACTCTAAATACCGGTGTTAGAAAGATCCCATTGAAAAGATAGGATACGCAAATGGCGTAGGGGGATCTGCGGTATGGAAAAGTCGTGGCTGGAAAGTGAGCATTAGACCCTTACCTACACGACTCTAAATACCAGCGGTAGCCCAAAACCAGCGTTAGGAGCCTCTAACGCTGGTTTTGACGGCTAACGCAGAACTCTAAATCTAGGCGTTAGTGTGTTACACTTTCAAAAGAAGAAATTCAGCTTAGAAAAGAGCCAATGTGGCCATTTTCATCATTCTTTTGCTAACAAAGTACACAAATACACATGCCTAGAAAATATATTATTTAATAGCCATAAATGTATATGTGGCCCTAAAGGGCCTAAATAGTGTTATGCTCCTGCTGTAGTTAGCAGATTGATGACGAATCTGGCTTCCTCCAATCGTTGTGTGCCCCCTTTGGCGTCCAGCTCATGGGGCAACGCAACAATCGGAGGAACCCGGATTTGTTATTGATCTGCTAACTACAGCAGGAGCTGCGGACGGAGAATCGCTGGTCTGATTTCTATAAAACAAAGGTAAGTATTTTAAAAAATCAGTTTCATTGTAAAGTTTAATTATTATTATAATTTATTTGTATAGCGCCACAAAAATTCTGTAGCGCTGGGTACAAAGATAGGGGTATACAATGACAAGGATCTGTGATAAAATACAAAACATAATAAACTAAACAAATCTAGTACAGGAGGAAGAGGGTCATGCACAGTAGAGCTCACAGTCTACAGGTTGAGGGTGCAAAGACATAAGGTTTGGGGGTAGCTTGTCACATGGATTGCAGCAGTCAGGCAGTTCAAGAATTATTTTGGTTAAGATGAGAGATGGAGGAGATATGGTACGCCTCTCTGAATAGGTGAGTTTTCAATGAGCGTCTGAAGCTATACAAGGTTGGAGACAATTTTATGGAGCTGGGTGGTAGATATTTCCAGAGAACAGGAGCAGCACGTGAGAAGTCTTGGAGGCGGGAGTGGGATGTAGAGATAACAGGAGTAGAGAGAGACGTAGGTCAGAGGTTGATCGAAGAGGACAGGATGGGGAATATTTGGAGATGAAAGAGGAAATGTAGTTGGGAGTTAGACTGTTGAGTGCTTTGTAAGTTAGCGTTAATACTTTAAATTGTATGGGGAGCCAGTGTAGAGACTGACAGAGTGGAGCAGCTGATGTAGATTGGCAACTTAGGTAGATGAGTCTAGATGAAGCATTCATAATAGATTGGAGGGAGGAGAGGCAGTATTTTGGAAGGCCATTTAGAAGTAGATTGCAATAATCAATGTGTGACAAAATGAGGGAATTAATTAGTATTTTTTTGAGTAAGAAAGGGTGAATTCTTGAAATGTTGCGTAGGTGTGCACGGCAGGATTTGGTAAGCGCTTGTATATGTGGGTTGAACATGAGTTCTGAGTCAGGTGTGACTCCAAGACAGCGGACCTGGGGTGAGGTGTTGAGAATAGAGTCTCCAACCGTCAGAGAAATGTCAGGTGTTGGATGTCTTAAAGAGGGGGGAATAAGAAGCAGCTCAGTTTTGAACAGATTGAGTTGGAGGTAGTGTGAAGACATCCAAGAGGAAATTGCAGAGAGGCAGTTGGAAATGTGGTTGAGTAAAGAGGGAAATATATCAGGAGAGGAAAGATAAATGTGGGTATTATCAGCATATAAATGGTACTGGAAGCCAAAGGAGGCTATACGTTTTCCAAGGGAGGATGTATAGAGCGAGAAAAGCAAGGGACCAAAGACAGAGCCTTGTGGTACTCCAACTGAGAGAGGCATAGGATCCCAAGATATGTTGTTAAAGGAAACTGTGGTGTGAGAGATATGAGGCAAACCAGGAGAGGGCTGTGTCATGGATGCCAAATTAATGTAGGATGTTAATGAGAGGGTGGTCAGGTCAACTGTGTCAAAAGCAGTGAATTAAAGTGCCCCTGTTTTTAAGAGTATTTTTAGATACAGTCCTCTTCTTCATTAAACTTTACATTCACTTTAAATACACATAAGTTCAGCAGGGTTGCGCTAACGTATTGGCACATGTAATTTTTGACTATTATGGCCCTTTAAGGCTTCTAAAATATTGATCCGCTGTTGTCTCCATGTGCTAGGACGTTGGCCACAAATGTTATATAGAGTACACAGTGCATATCATTTATATAGCTTTGGCTATCATTATATAATTATGTATGCCAGCTTCACCCAGATGGACTTTACCTGCCTAACTTTGTAATTCACCTCCTACTGTTATCAGTTCCTTCTACTACAAAAGGAAATGAACACCTGCACCATGAGCCTTAGATCTATAGATATATACAGGCTACTCTGACCACTGTTCGGATCTCACAAAGCACAATGCCACCTTACATACTATTATAATATCGCTGTGCACCCCAGGTATGGCTAGCCCTATGTACCCTCTCATCTTACTGTGCAGCATGGCACGCCCGACAGCTCAGGCAGAGAGACTGGAGAGGGGAGGATCCCCGCCGCTGTTGCTTTAAACAGGCGGTATAAATCTAACGCCAACCCAGTGTCTGCTCCTCCTTTCCTCCCTGCAGAGCTACTCCCGGCTGAGGCGCAGACTACACCAGATTGCCAGCAACATGTCTGGAGGAGAAGAAGCATCACCAGCCCAGCCACCCAAAACCGAGGAGCAGCCACAGGAGGCAGCTAAGGAAGAAACCCCAGCGGCGCCAGAGGAGCAGCAGCAACAACAACCAGCAGCACCCGCTCAGCAGGAGGAACCCCAGCAGCCCGAGCCCACCTACCGTGCCCTGGTGCTATCAGCTCATGGGGGCTATGATAAAGTCAAGTTGGTCACTAAAAAGGGCTCCCTGGCCCCCAAGACGGGCGAGGTGCTGGTCAGGGTCAAAGCTTGCGGGCTCAACTTTGCCGACCTGATGGCCAGACAGGGCGTGTATGATAGGTTGCCCTCCCTGCCAGTGTCCCTGGGCATGGAGTGTGCCGGCACCGTGGAGGAGCTGGGCGAGGGGGTCACTGACAGAAAGGTAGGTGGGCGAATATAATTTATATAAGCAGTGCTACTTTGTAAGCAGATGCAAAATAATTAAGGGGAAAAAAACCAAAACGTTTTTTTTTTTCTTCCAATGTTAAAGCTTTGATGCTTCTGTAGTAATCTTTTCTCTAATACTGAGCCACTCCCAATTTGATCAGTGACTATTAAAGATGTTGGCAATCACTTTTTATTTAACCATGGAAGCACATATGTATTGTGCAACTGCTAGACATAGGACTCATTTTCTATGGTGGTTATCTGTCATCGTTTACATCGGCTCATTACTAACTCTCTAGAGATAAAAATACAATTTTATGTATTCTATTCGCACTTTTATATAGCAGCTTCTTGCTAGCAGTATCACCCTGCTGTTATTGCAGCTTTATTACAGCTGCACGTAATTGAGGCAAAGATAATAATGCCCGAACGCCTCTCTTACAAGTGTTTTTTTTTATTAACCCGTTCTCTATTCTTTATGTTCAGTTGCTATTTGTCAGTGTTGTAGTATTGTATGTTATGTTTCACATCTGCTATCAAACGGAATGCAAGAGACGCTGGCTCTTACGTTATTAGGGGTTGCCTCTAAAAATAAAAATCCCTATTCCATAATACTATTCTCCTGTCTTTGCAATAAAACATGTTTTCAAAATTGTCTATTTTGCTTAATATGTGCGAATAAAACATTGGCTGCCAGTGCGATAGGTTTAAAGGATGTAGTGGTTAACACATTTGTCATCTAATTAATGGGATTGGTCACTGTGAGGAGTCCTTACTACGTTTGCCAGCGAATTTGAGTGGGATTGTGACTGAACACTCAGACCACACCCTTCTCGGTTTCTCAGCCAGGAAGGCTTGTTAATGGCGACAGTACCTTATTGCCATCAGTAAGGCTGGTGACCACACCCTCACAGCATCTTTGTGCTAAAATTCCAAATCCATCAACCTTAGATCTGTAACAAAAAGTGATTTTTTTATTTTTATTTTTTTTTTACCTATAAAATGTTATGCCATGATATGTAAACCTAAATATTTATGCATGGCTATGTCACTAACAAAATAACTTTAATCACCTAGATAATATAATTATATATACAATGAACATGATCTGTAGTACCATTGGCTCCTCTGTGTAGGATTTATCTGTGTTTTTATATTCCAAGATGACACACCCAGCTGAGAAGGGTGTTTGTGATGGATTATACTGATTTGTTTGATTATCCTTTTATGAAATTATAAATGTACACTATGTATAATTTTTATGTTCACCTATAGTTGGTAGCCTAACCATGCAAGCTTTGTCCTGGGTTTTAACACACCTTGAGGTGCTTGCATGTATGCTTTTGTTTAATATTATATGATCTCTAAAGATGTGTGCAATTTTTATTTTATGGTGCAACTTCATAACTGGATATGGCAGTTTTAAATTTTTATTTTTTTTATTGGTCATATCTATCTTTAGTAGCACCATACTGTACCTTTCCATCTCTGCTCCGTTGAGGCTTCCCTGCTGGGCTTGTCTTTATAAACAACGTTACACCTGCTTCCAGCTTTTTGGGGCACCACAGACATGACATGGGACATTGAGTCTGTCACAAGAGCAGTAGAAAAGGTTTTAACCTTTTTCTTGGATTTTTGTCTGGGGACAAATTTACAGCAAATCTGCACTGCCTAAGTTTGCCAGGACAACCAGCTATAGGTTAGACAAGCTTAAGAGAGCTTTAGTTTTCTATTTATCTGCTTGTGCAAACAAAACAGTGAAATCCCCTTTAGATTAATTGTGTGCTCAACACAGGGTTGTTTAAGACAGTCTGTCTTATTGCCTGTTTAATATCTGTCCCTTTAGGGGAAACGGGATAATATGCAACTTGAGTACAAACATGGCGGCAACCATTACTTTATAGAAACCGGAGTGGAATTAAGAAAACCAACATTTTCAGAGTTAAATTACAGGAAATGAACAAAATAATTCAAGCATATTGCAATCTTTAAGTACACTTTAAAAAAAAAAAAAAAATCTTACAGCCTGATGCTGTTTAATATCCCTTTTAATTGGAATTGGCACGTATGTCTAATGGGAAAACCTGTTTATAAATTTAGTATTTCTAAATAAAAGTGTTTTCTAGCAATGGAAAGAGCATATGTAAATGCCCATATAATCATAACATGAAGTGTTGGGATTAGTCAGATCTCTCCCTCTTGCATCATGTAGAATTTCTACACTGCTGCGTTGTCACTGTTAGACTTCTGATATGTCCAGGTGATCCTTAGAGCCCCATTGTGTTTACTGTGATCCTCTTCTAGAGGATTTTAACTAATCAATTAAAGGGACATGGAACCCACACATTATTTCATAATTCAGATAGTTTCATTTATAAACAACTCTCCAAGTTCTATTTAATTTGCTTTGTTCTCTTGGTAAAAACAGGAGTTGTGAGATGGTGGCTGCAGATGTATGCCTCTTGTTGTTGGTTTACAAATGTGTTCAGCTAGCTCCCAGTATATTGCATTGCTGCTCCTTCAATAAAGGATACCAAGAGAATCAAGCAAAATTGATAATAGAAGTAAATTGGAAACTTAACATTGCATGCTCTGTTAAAAGCTTACATTTGGGTTTCATTATCCTTTTTTAAAGTGACATGAAATCTCAACATTTTCTTTCATGATTCAATTTTTTTTGTTTGGGAAAACCTGACATCCTTTTAAAAAGCAGATAGGTTTAGGCGCATGCTTGTCACTCTATGGCAGCAGTTTTGCAAGAATTATTTTAAAGGGACAGTCCTAAAGTCTTACCTTTTAGATTAAGCTGAAAATAACCTCCTGCACCCCTTTCTATATCATGCAGCAGGAATGGTAAAGTTATTTTTAAATGAATATTGTTTATGGCCAGTTTGAAATGGCTGCCAAGCTCCACCCACTGACATCACAATCTGGGCTGCATTTATGTACTCTGCTGAATAGCATTGACAATCTGAATCCAACTAGTGAGCCTTTTGTGATTGGAAACTATATACAGGCCAGATCGTGATGTCATAAGTGGGTGGAGCTTGGCAGCAATTTCAAACTGGCCAGAAACAATATTCTATTCATTTCAAAAGACCTTTTTTACTGTTCCTGCTGCATGATATAGAAAGGGGTGCAGGAGGCTATTTGCAGCTTAATCTAAGATTTTAAAATGACTAAGGTGTAGACTGTCCCTTTAACTGTTCATTTGCAAGAGCATTTGACGGTGTTATCTGCCATACATTGCTGCAGGGACATACATGCTACCTATCTAGGGTATTCTCTAAATCAAGGAAAATTCTGAGAATGAAGCAAATTTTGATCATAGAAATAAATCTGATGAGAAATATAGATATATTTATATAAATGAGTTTGGTTTTTTGGTTTCCATGTAACCTACTAAAGACAGTTTGGAATGTCTAAAATGTTGCATGTAGAAGTATCTGCTCCTCTAAGCAATTGACTAGTATGCAGCTGGTTTAGGCAGTGTGAAAATCTAATCTTGGCAAGAGCAGCATATTTTTTTTTTTTTTTTTTTTTTTGTCTTTCTTTAAATTTACTTTAATTTTTGTCCCCCTTTTTAACTTAAAAGGACATTCCAGCCAAAACTGGAACCCACATGGATGCATTTTTATTTTTTTATAGAAGCATTTTTGTAACATAGTAACATACATGTATTGGCAAAAATGTTTCTAATAAGCTATAGTGGTTTCAATAGTGTATTTGAGTGTGCACCAGCATTTTAAACTCTGCTCTGCTTCAGAGAGCATAAGGTGCTTGTACCATCTGGGAATGACTCAATTTGCTTGCCGACATGATACAAGCCCAACTGATGCTCTGAGCTGCTGTAGTATTTAAAATGCTGGTGCACTGAGAATAATTAGCTATGCTTAGCATTCATGTGCTGAAAAATGTTAACGCTTAAACAGTGATAACTTTCACTAGAAGCATTCCCTCCCCCCCCCCCCCCCCCCCAAAATTATGTATATTGTAAAATCTTTCTAATTGAAGATGTAATTCATCTGTGCATTTACATTTTGACTGCAATTTCCCTTTAATTCCACTGTGTTATTATAAAAATGGGTGCTGCCATGTTTTAAGGTAGGTTCCCCTAGTCTATTCTTCCTGCAGTGGAAAATTAGTGATAGTGTTTTTTCATAATCAGACTTCAAAACCTACCACTCATTTGAATTTTAGACTAAGTGCTATTGCGTTGTCATGCATTAGTTTATGCAAATCTACTGTATTTACTGGTCCATTTGTTGGTGAACTCTCCCCTTTTTAAAATCTGGAATGTTGGTAATATTTTTACATGGAGTTTAAATAATTTTTTAATGAAGATGCACTATCTTAATATCATAGATATGAGATTCAAATACCCTGCCCACTTTAACAGTACATCCATTTTTTGTATTTTTTTTTCTTTGAGCTGTTTTCAACTATTCAACCAATCGGCGTGCCTTTTGGTGTAGCTATAGCGCTGATTGGAGAACAATTCAAACCATTGGCTCACAGAAAAATTTACTTTTGAAGTGGACGGTGTGTCGCAGTATTTGAATGTCATATCTATTAAAATAAGTTAAAGGGACAGTATACACCAATTTTCATATAACTGCATGTAATACACTACTATAAAGAATATGCACAGATACTGAGATAAAAATCCAGTATAAAACAGTTTAAAAACTTGGAAGCTTCCACTTTAGCTCTGTTTAAAAGGTTACTGGAACACCCACTGCAAGTGTTGGTTAAGACACTCCCCCCTTCCTTTGCATATGGAAAGACCCTTTACACAAACAGAAGCTGGAGTAAGTATACGTCGGTATTCTCAAACTTTGGGGCTTGATTAGGACTCTAAAAATCCGAGCAATGTTATTTAAATATAAGCAAAACTATCAATTTTAAAAAAAAAAAACACCATGGGCTATAAATGGATCATCTACAAAACATTTATGCAAAGAAAAATCTAGTGCATAATGTCCCTTTAATGCACATCTTCATTATAACTGATTAATTAAACTCAATCTAAAATCACTAACATTCTAGATCTTATTAAAAGTTTACCATCACTTTAAGCTTTTGCTGCTTTTCACTTCATCTGATAACTTGCTCCCTTATCTAAAACAAATTGACTTATGTAACTTCAGTATTATGAACAAATGTACAACCGTGTACATGCAAGGTCAAATGTCTTTTGAAAAACCCTGTTTTGTACTGGGGAGGAAATAGCATGTGGAGGGGCTTTTTCTTTTTGTATTTCACTGCATGTTCGTAATTTAAAAATGATGGCTAATATGGGCACTAGAAATTGGTCCACAGGCTTTAGGTTGGACAAACTGGCTTGATGCTACAAATTTAAAACTAAGGGTTTATCTAGAAGCTCCACAAAGTTGCTGGCACTTATCTAGATAATGTGGGACAGTACCTATGAAGAGCTACTGATACAGCTTTCTCTATTGTCTTTTTCTATCTGTAAAAAGTTTGCTTTCAAATTTACTGAGACATGTCTTAGTTTCAGGGGTGTTTATGGCTTTATTGCTTCTCCAAGTTAGTTTGGGTAAAGGATTTGTGTAATATGTATGTGTAAAAACTGGTATCGGTGTTCTCTCTAGAAAACTTTACCAACTGGGTGGGGGTAGATCAATAGTTTAATAACACTAGTTTATAATATTACAAGGTTACTGAAGCTATCAAAAGCACAATTTGTGTTTTAAACTAAATTGGTTTAATCCGTGCAACAAACATTGAAACACATTTTTATATTAGTGAATTTTTGCTTAATATTGGCTTCAGGTTTAGCAGCTAAGTAAAATTACCAAGGTGGTGTCTGACCATTTTAATTGTTCCTGGGGAGAAGAGTATTCTGAGTCTCTGGTGGGTTACAGCATGTGTATGTATAAAGTTGCTATCAAAACCGAAGCTTTAGAGACTCTAAAGGATAGTAACTAGTAAGCTATGGAGTTCAATTTGGTACCTTGTTTGGCAAAACTGCTGTTGACAGTCCCTTTGGAGAACCTTAAAGGGACATAATACTCGTATGCTAAATCACTTGAAACTGATGCAGTATAACTGTAAAAAGCTGACAGGAAAATATCACCTGAGCATCTCTATGTAAAAAAGGAAGATATTTTACCTCACAATTTCCTCAGCTCAGTAAGTTCTGTGTAAAAAGTTATACTCAGCTGTTCCCAGCTGCAGGTAAAAAAAAAAAAAAAAATGAACAGCAGCCAATAAGCATCAGCAGTGATGAGGTCATATACTCTTACTGTGATCTCATGAGATTTGACTTAACTCTCATGAGATTTCATAGTAAGCTTCCTTTACCTGATTGGTGAAATAATGCACGAGGCTCATCCTGTCAGCAGTCCCAGGACAGACATACGAATATGCTGCTTAGAAATCCTTTTTCAATAGGATGTGGCTACTGAGGAACTTTTGAGGTAAAATCTGATTTTTTTTTCTAGTCGGCTTTTTACAGCTATGCTGCATCACTTTCAAGTGTTTAAACATTTGGGTATTATGGCCCTTTAAATGGACAGTAAACACTGTAAAAGGGATATGGGAAACAAAAAAAATATTGTGATTCAGATAGAGCATTACATTTAAAGTTTCCAATTTACTTCTTTCCCATGATATTTTTGTTGAAGAGATACCTAGGTAGGCATCTGGAGCACTACATGACAGGAAATAGTGCTCTTGCAAATGGATAACATTCTTGCAAAACTGCTACCATATAGTGCTCTAAAAGACTGGCTTCTATGCATACGTCCCTGCTCTTCAACAAGAGTTTAAGAAAACAAGAAATTTATATAAGTTAACTAGACCATGCAATTTTTAAACAAATGTTTAATCTGAATCATGAATGAGAATTTTTAGGTTTCGTCTCCCTTAAAGATTTTCTTGCCTAATGAAACAACATTGAGATATATATATATATATATATATATATATATATATATATATATATATATATATATATATATATATATATATATATATATATATATTCCACAGCAGAAATGTCTTCTAATTAAAAGGTGTTTCCCTTTTAAGGACAGGTCATCAGAGCTTTGAAAGCAGCCAAAGAGAATGCCTGAGTACATATGCTACACTCAGCTTCTGACTTGGCACACATTACTGGCTCACTCCCTTCATTCGGCTGATTGTGTGTGGTTTTTTTTTTTTTTTTTTTTTTTTTTTTTAAAGTCGTGGTTTATTAACCCCTGCTTTGGAGTTGGCATCATATTTGTATATATGTTGGTGTCACTTGCTCAGCAGAGTAGTCATATTAGACTTACACCATATACATAGCTTCATCAGCAGTAGAAATCACCTGATGCTATGCTAGAGCACTGATCTTAGAGGCTGTATTAAAGGGATAGAAGCGCAAAAAGAAAATGCTCTAATGCAGTGCTAGACAAATATGTTCAAAATCTAGGGGCCAGGATTTTGTGTGCATAATTTGTGTATATACATTAGCTTTATCATGGCTGTGAGATAGATATAGATTTTTTTTTTTTTTAAACAAATTAGTGTGTATATATTCCATAGTTACAAAAGCAAGCTGTATCTTAAGTGCTCAAGCTCATTGTCTGCTGCTGCAGTGAGCAGACATAGGACTACAGTGTGTAAGCTTTCTAATTGACGCCATCCTTCAACCTCTTGTGTGCTGTGAGCACAATGCAAACTCTTTGCGCAGGATGGTGGAACAACGCCTTTATTTGCCTTTCAACTACTCCCCTAGCAGATTTAACAGGGTAGAGTGTGGGTGCAAAGTTGGCGAAACCAGGAGTGAGTGTCTGAGGTGCTGAACTTTGAAGCTGCAGATCACTGCTGGGCAGATTCAATCCGCTCCTGACATGTCTCTAGTTAGAGTGCACTATCCTGTGGGCAATTGGCAGTATTTAGATCACCCAGACCCACTACTCCTGTGCTGACTGAGCACTACCTATCCAGCTCCCAGTGTACTAAGCTTTCTCATGATGCTCACATATAGGAGGAAGCTCTGTCATTATTGTGAGCACCCAAATAAAGCACAGGGTAGAGTCATGTATTGGCCGTATCTTCGATATCTGTCCAGACCAGGCTGCTCTTCATTGGCCATGCAGCATTCTGGGACTTATAGTTCCTGCCATGTGGCCTAGAAAGGACCGAGCAGCACAAGCTGAATTTTAGGTGTTGGGCAGTGTTTTGGGGGGGGCGGCAAATGTGAAAAATCAAAAAGGTATTTTAGAGACTTCAAGCCAGGGCTTAATTTAAAGGTGGCGTGTTGGTCGAGCCCTGCTCTAATGCATTGAGTATTGCACATCTTGCAAACAATATCTGCTTAGCCAATATCAAGAAGCATGTGTGAGCTAGCTGATGACCACACAGTAGTAAATCTTAAGTTTCTTAAAACTGCATGTTCTTACACCACTTAAAGTATCAATTACAAACTTGGGCAATAAATGAGACCACTTCCTAACAACTTAGTGCTAGGACAAGTTAAAAGCAACCTTTTCTCATTCCCTGTACATATCTTGGCAGGTGCTGATATATTGCATATGAAGTATACATGGTCCACCCAGCCCTTCTCCAAACAGAGGTTAATCTAGTTCAGCCAAGTAGCTTGCAGGCAAAACATAATTGCCTTCCTCTAAGTATACAGCCCAGAAAACACCAGTAGCTAGTATCTTTCCTGCAGCATTTGCACACAAGCTACCATCAAAGCAATGCGGTTTCTTTGATGGCTTTTATTTTGAAAAATTAATATTCAAATTTATTTACACCTTTTCGGATAGAATTAACTTATCAGTTAATGCTAGTACAGTTTTTCTGCTTTATGATGCGTTTGTTTTTTTTTGGGTACATTTAAAAGAGTTCCTATGACATGTTAAAGGACCACTCAATGCAGTATAATGTCATAATCGATTGGTATATAAAGACTGATTTAACACCTACAATGAATTTCAAATAAGAATCAGATTTTTCTTTTTCTTCAGAGAAATGTATTTTCCGGCCCCTGTATCATGTGACAGACATCACCCAATCAGACTAGTATACATATACTCTGAGCTTGTGCACATTCTCAGTAGGATCGTCTTCCCCATACAGTGTGTATATCTATCTCTATCTCTCTCTCTATCTCTCTCTCTATCTCTCTCTCTATCTCTCTCTATCTCTCTCTATCTCTCTCTATCTCTCTCTATCTCTCTCTATCTCTCTCTATCTCTCTCTATCTCTCTCTATCTCTCTCTATCTCTCTCTATCTCTCTCTATCTCTCTCTATCTCTCTCTATCTCTCTCTATCTCTCTCTCTCTATCTATCTCTCTCTATCTCTCTCTCTCTATCTCTCTCTCTCTATCTCTCTCTCTCTATCTCTCTCTCTCTATCTATCTCTCTCTATCTATCTCTCTCTATCTATCTCTCTCTATCTATCTCTATCTATCTCTCTCTATCTATCTCTATCTATCTCTCTATCTCTCTCTATCTCTCTCTATCTCTCTCTCTATCTATCTCTCTCTCTCTCTCTATCTCTCTCTCTATCTATCTCTCTCTCTCTCTCTATCTCTCTCTCTATCTCTCTCTATCTCTATATTAATGGAAGTAAATTGGAAAGTGTCTTAAAACTGTTTGACTTGAGTGCCCTTTAAAGTTGACACCTCCAACTTTCTCTCCATACCTAGTGGGTTTGGGCCCTGTCTCAATTCAGAACACCTGGTTCAGTAAAAATCATGGCAGTCTGACATTGCACACAGTTCTAGTTCTTGAGAGATATTGGTAACATGCCTTCTTGTGCAGATGCCCCTTTGCACAATGAAAGCATTGCTTTTCTAAAACCCTCAATTCTTCACACATGCTCTTCCAGACACAAAGATCAGTGCAACCCTATTGAGTACCTGGAATTCTCCCATATTGATTCTATATATGGGAATGTTATCCAAGGGGATAATACTAACTGTAATATTGACACTACTATAATAAATGTTAGTCTCTGACATTGTCGTTTGGAGAGGTGTTTAACCCCTTAAAGGGACAGTTTCATGATTAATTTGATTTGTTAGTATCTTTTTATTGAAGAGTAAAACTAGGTAGGCTCATAAGAGCTCAGGAGTGTGCACGTCTTTAGTATTCTATGGCAGCAGTGGTTTGCTACAGTGTACAAAAGACACATGCACATCCCTGAGCTCTTATGAGCCTACCTAGGTTTACTCTTGAATAAGATACCAAGAGAACAAAGCACATTTGATAACAGAAGTAAATTGGGGCAAGTGGTTTAAAATGGCATACGCTATCTGAACCGTGAAAGTTAGTTTTTGTCTTGACTGTCTAAGACAAATGGATGTAGGTACTTTGCCCAACACTCTGGCTTATGCTGCAGTCTCTACTGGCTAAGACTGCAGCCAGGGGCAGAAGGCATCTGCCTTCATAATGTAAGGGATCATGGAGGTGTGAGGGTTGAATAGGGATTTCTACAATAAATAAAATTAAAAAAAAGCATAAAATGGCTTTCTGTATGCCAGTATCTAAGATGGCGGTGACCAGTGGGGAGAGCTGTTTGGAAGGGATCAGGTAGGGATTTGTTTGGGAGGGTAATACCTATATTACCCTTGCTAATTAACCCCTTTCACAGCCAGAAATATTAGAAGTGTGTTGTGCAGCTGTAATTGGTGGCATTCTAGTTACCAACATACAATTAAATAAAGGCTCCATTTCTTTTTTAAATTGGCGTGATGGCAAAAATGCTACATTCTTTGATATTTTTGTGTTTCTCAAATTACCTGTAGGAAAGGGGATAAGGTGATAACCTCAAGTCTTTTTGGGCTTTGACAAATCCAAGTTGTCTGTCAGTATTGTGGGTGCTGCCTAAAACTAGATAACTCATCTTCCCCCCCCCCCTTTTGTATTTACCATTGCTTTAAGGTAGCCACTTTGCCATGGCTCGGTCTTCCCTTGCAAGGTTTGGTGTGACTTCACTCAAATCTAGTGAGTCTTTGAAAATAGAGCCCTATATGCAGGACCCTTGACATAAATGCTGATCAAAACTTGGCCAGTTATTTGGGGCTTGCCCGCCATGTCATGATCAAGAACAGCATAATAGAATTTCAGCCATTTGCAAAGGACCCTAAATTCAATCCTTTAGTGTGGTGATGGTCATTCACTAATAACCTGAGTATTTCCAACTATTGCCCTACATTTTGACATGGTATCTGCTGTGTGTGACCATAAGCTACATTCATATGGGGGGGGGGGGGAATACTATAACTAGCAAGATTTTCCCGGTTTCTGTAGTAAAGCATGAAATTATGTTACTCTGCTTTGAGCCAACTCCTAGGTACTAAGTCACTTTATAGGAGCCAGGAACCTTTCAGGTTCGAGAGTGGTTAGTGACATGGAGCAGTAAAGAACTTTATTGCCATACACTGACTGGTTTAATTACTGAAGCAACCAATTTCTTTAAAAAAAATCTGCAAAGGTTGGGTTGTTCGTTCTTGCATGTGTTGTTGTTGTGCAGGGTTTGTCCCTATCTTTAATTGGCCTCTAGACTCAGTAATAGTGTGGTGGGCCTTTACCTCTAACCTTTAAATGAAACCCCTATTGGGGGGCTTTGAATGTCTCAACTCTAGATCCATTTGAGGGGGTGTGACATGAAGCATATTAAGCAGCTTCAAAACTACCATTGCCGCCTTTCACTCTTTAACAATAGAGACTGTGTTGGTATCAAGGATTCAGGAAGAATAAAGGATCCAAAGAATGAAGCAGCAGGGGGAAGGGGATACTTGGAATTTGTATAATTGTCAGAGGGTTAAACAATTCTATACTGGTGCCTAAGGTTCATTTGGATTAATGCATTGCTTGGTCAATTAAGGGATCCATGGCATGTGATGTGACTTCTGGAAAATTCTATTACATAGTGTGTGACAATTTGTATGTAAAACAACCTGTATTGGTTCAGACACTAAGTTGATTATAGGTAATCAGCTCTGTAGAATCTACAGTTGTATCTTTAAAATGATGCCAGTGAAAACCCTTCTGCACAGAGGGACCTGGTAGGTTAGCATTTATGCCTCTGTATGGTATGTTTAACAGCTGGGTTATGCTCATTCTAGCTAAATAACGTACACACATTATAATGTATTGGAGCATTTTATTATTGCACTGCATCTTGCATAGAACAGTTTTATCCCTGTTTAAACACATGGTCAGTCTGCTCCAGAACATGTCTATTGGTTGTGTATATGTGGCTCTTAGCTTACTGGCTGTGTTCAGACATGGACCAGAAATGTGTTGCAGTCTGATGTACTCTGTTTAATAATAAACATTACAATAAAGTATTTTCAAAGAGCCATAATCATACGTACAAAGATATCATTCTTAGCATAACTACCAACAATGTAATAAAATTACTGCAGCAGGGGTACTAAAGGGTATATTATGTTTTAGATATCCCCCCCCCCCCCCAAAGGTTCTAAATTACATATAAAAATATAAATTCCCCAAATGCTAGAGCTAGATAGTGGCCTCTCCTGGACCACCTAACACTCGGCTATGAAGCAAAGGGGAGATTTGGGAGAATAGAACAAGGGGGCCACTAGTGGACCCACAATGTATACTAGAATGACACCAAGTAAACCGAATAAGCTATTTGAAAGTTAGTTTGCGTGCAACATGACTTCCGATTACCCAATAAAATAAACGCATGAGTTTGAATAGTCTCATTGTATATTCTCAATGAACTATAACAAGAAGACTTTACTATTTGCCTAAATATAATCACATTGTGTGACAGAAGTGTTGAGCATGGGACTTCTGAAGCTGACTGATTCCTTCATAATTTATACCGATCTAGCTTGCACAAGGTATATAGTCTACACTTGTAAAGAGCTATGTATTTTGGTTTTAATAGGGATCATAAACTAAAAGTGTGAAACTTAATTTTTAGAATTCATCTGAGATACAGCTGAAGTCCCTAATCTCTATAGGGACCCTAACTAGCTAAAGGTGCAGTCTAAACATTATTGTTGAAGCAGATGGTCACCTGATCAAGACAAAATCTAATATAGCGTTGTGGAATCTGTTGGTGCTCTACAAATAACCGATAATATATTGGTTGAAGGTTTTGCTACCTAGACTATTGTGACTAGTCTAGCACATTTAAATAACTTGAGATCTGGTAATTTTTGTGAATTGCAATTATAGAATCAAATAAAATCTAAAGTTTTAGAAGTGATGTGAGATTCTAAACTGGCTTTCTTATAGATGGGGCAAACACCTGATAAAAGGTGTAGTTTGTGTTTTTTTTTTTTTTTTGCCCTTGATTTAAAGGACCACTTTTCTCCACTGTATCGTTTAAATTAAACGGACTCCATTCTAAAACTGTTACAAAATGTTAACACCATGCCGACTCAGCCACTGACATTTGCCAAATGAGCAAAAAACTAAAGTTGAATGGTTATCCGATGTAAATGCCAATAAGGGGGCATTATGCTGAGATAACGGATGACAAGAATATCTATGCATAATATACTATGACACCAACTAAGGGTAAGTAGTTGATACCTATATTGATAAACCCACATTGGAAAATATAGTATACAATGAATTCAGTTAATTGAATAAGGAAAGCAAATTTAAAAAGTGTGTGCAATAGGAGATCCAATTAAGGACTATAAGGAGGATTCTAGGTGACATTATACACATAGGACCCTATTAGAAGTGAAGCTGTATTTATCACTGTTTTTGAACAATCGCTAACTTTATAAGCGCAAAAATCAAAATTTAGATTATCTCGTGTGAGTCTACTTGACTGCAAAGGGCTCAAAGCACTTATGTCCATTTTTTATTTGTTGTGTGCAAAAGGGTTAACCAGAGCTGAGGACTCACTATCCCAATGCACGTCAACTTCAATTGTGCTCAATCACACGTTTGCCCAAACAGCCGCGATAAAACCCTTTTCGCGCTTCACTTATCTGGCCCATGTTGAGCAGATATGAATTGTAAACGTATGTCCATAGAAATACCCTAATAATCACTCATTTTATACACCACTGACAGTCATTCCATCAACTATTTAGACTTGTGTCTTACAGGTGACAGAAGTGGTAATATTGTATCAAAAGTGTACCGTAAACCTATCTCAGGCAACACCCTCCTGCACGCCTCCAGTTGCCACCCTAAAAATACTTCATATGCTGTTGCTAAAGGCCAGTTTACTCGGCTTAAAAGAAATTGTAGCAAGAATGAGGACTATGTGCAGGAGGCTGTTTGTCTAGAGAAGAGACTAAAAGAGGAAATATACCCGTAGCCATATTAGACAGGCTAGATTAGCTGTTGACCAACTGGACAGAGACCAACTTTTGGTGGATAAACCTGCTAATACACACAGAGATTTTTCAGGTGTACATTTTGTAACAACTTTTAGCACACAATATTCCCAAATCTGTGACATAGTCAGGAAACATTTCCCGCTATTAGCAGCTGATGAGAAGTTGGTTGAAACTGTAAAACAAGGTGTTAGGTGCTCTTACAAGAAGAGCCCTACCTTGGCTTCCATTTTGTCTCCCACAGAATTAAAACAGACTTCAAGTCATACTAGCTCATGGTTACATCATCTGGGCATGTTCAAGTGTGGCCATAAGAAATGCAAACCATGTGACTTTGCATGGGTTACCAAAGAATTCACCTCAGCAATAACAGGACAGACATATCCTATCAAAACTTGCTTAAATTGTCAAAGCACTAACGTTATATATATCATTACATGTACCCTATGTAATATTCAATACATAGGGCTAACCTCTAGGGATATAAATTCCCGTATTAGAGAACACTTTTCGACTATTACAAAAGGGTACATCTAGCACACCACTTGTGCAACATTTTGCCACAAAACATCACAGTAGCCTAAACTCATTTAAATGGGCAGCAATAGAACAAGCTAAGGTGCCCAAGAGAGGTGGCAATCTGGATAACATACTTGCCAAAAGGGAAGTATATTGGATATACACCCTCAAAACCAGATTACCATTGGGTTTAAACTCAAGATATGATTTGATTAATTTCTGGGAATAACTACAAATATTAACACTAACATTCACATTCAAACTACTTCATATACATACTATTCACTTAAGGGTATTGATATTTGGTTATATTCCATCCCTTTGTCCCATTTTGTCGGTACTTTTAGACGTGTTTTAGATGAGTTTCGCTCTTTCAATATCTATTCTGAACTATCCTTCCATACGTATTGAAGGTTACACTTCAGCTTGCCCTCCAAGCTGTGCGAATATATATGCGTATCTTGCACGTACCTGTGTATGTATATTCACACATGCGAATACATAACTACATTCTTTAATGGGGTACATACCTGGGAGACATAATACTGTAAGGGTTCTTATCACAGTTAATTAATATTATTATTACTCTACATTCAAGTTTCAATATGCCATTTGAGAATCTGTAAAATGTAAAATATATACATGATACTTTAGTGCTTGCTAACTATAATGACATTTAGTGCAGAAATAATTTGCGTCAGTTAGGGTAATTCTTCCCACAATGTTCTCTTATCATCATTATGAGTTTTCTATTTTAGAAATTTGTTCATATTTCTAAGGATTTATCTTATATATACTTTAGTGTGTGTACTCTTACTGTAGCGTAGCTTGGATACTAAGGGTTAATCAAATTACTCTTTACCTGGTGTGGGCGTGTTTTGTATTCATTGTTTTTAACCAATCACAATTGTAACAGTTTTTTAAACTTGCATTCACCTGCATGACACCTATGGCTATGATTACGGCTGAGCGCCGAAACGTGTAAGCCGTGGTGTCACGCTCACACACTGGTTTTTGCTTACTATCTATGTATGCTGTTCGCTGAGCCACTCTTGGCGTTTTAACTTTGCCAATAAAGATGGATTTTATTTGCATAAAGCTGGATCCTATACTTCTTCTTTGATTGCCTGTATTGCACCAGTTGGATCAGCTTATAGCCCTTACATACGGAGCACTTCTGTTGTAAAACCCGGGTGAAGCAAGAGCACCGCCCCCCTACCGGAGATCCTGCTACGTCACAGACAACGCAGTGTACCTGTGTTCAGCCTGAAGCGCTGCTGGAGATTCTTACATTTTGCCGGTTGGTTTGGAGCAGACAGCCCACCGAATCGATTTCGGTTTGACCACTGAGGTCCCCCGGCATCCTTGATTTCCAGTCTGAGGTACTGCACGGCACATACAGATTCCGGGGGCGGTTAGGCTCCTTAAGGGTAAGTCCCGGACACAACAGCATTCACCTGTATGCACCTTGCACTTGCACTTACATATTGCATATTAGAAGAGGACTTCCCATATTTCTCTATATCAATGCTAGAAGACTGACAGAAATCCCCATGAGGGAAGGTAAGCAATTTTCTGAAACGTAGTATAGAAGGATGGCTTCAGTTTAGGGCTTAAATACTGGTAGACACTGTGATGGGCTAAATCGATTATTTTATTGATGGAATCTTAGATTTTTGAAATGTTGTAAACTTTTTGGGGTTTTTATTTCACCTGGCATATTATTAGATGCCTAGTCTGACTCGGGAAGGCCCCATAACTCTGGACTGAGGAGGGAGGGGGCCTCATTTTCGCGCCTCATTTGCGCAGTTGATTTTCAAGACAGCTCATGCAGCTTCATGTGTAGAGTCCTGAGAGTGCAGGAGGACATCAAGGAGGCTTATATTTCTGCTACAAATAACCTTAAGGGAAGGTAGGGCAGCAGCAAAGACACTGGCACCGTGCTGTAGTGGTTTTAACTGGTTATTTACTACAATTTGCTCCGGTTTGGTCAATAAGGGGTTAATTGATTTGAAAAGTTATTTTTTCTGTATTGTAGTGCTGTATAACTCTGTCAAACATGTCTGAGACTTCAGATAGACCTTGTTCTTTATGTTTAAAAGCCATGGCGGTACCCCCATTGCATTTATGTGTCAAGTGTGCTAAAACATCTAAGCATTTTAAAGACCATCCAGTGACAATTAAAAATGTAGCCCAAGATGATTCTTTAACAGAGGGTAATTAGGATAGTCCTTCTTCCTCTCCCCATGTGTCGACACCAGTTACGCCCGCGCAAGCGATGCCTAGTACCTCTAGCGCATTGGCTCCTATTACTTTACAACAATTGGCAGCAGTAATGGATAATTCTCTTGCAGCATTTTTATCTAAACTGCCAGTTTTTCCAAGAAAGCGTGATTGCTCATCCTCTGTATTTAAAACTGAGCTATCAGACGCTGTGGATAATTTATCTGTAGTACCCTCACAAAACTCAGAAATAGCAGTGAGGGAAGGTCTGTCTGAGGGAGAAATTTCAGATATAGGAAAAGTTTCTCAGCGGGCAGATTCAGATTCCTTAGTGTTTAAATTAAAGCTGGAACACCTCCGCGTACTGCTTAAGGAGGTTTTAGCTACGCTAGATGATTGTGACCCCATGGTGGTCCTAGAAAAATTGTGTAAGATGGACAGGTTTTTAGAGGTCCCCGTTTACACTGAGGCATTTCCGATCCCAAAGAGGGTGGCGGATATTGTGACTGGGGAGTGGGAGAGACCAGGTGTACCCTTTGTTCCCCATAAACGACCCCAGACGGTCCCTAAGGTAAAGGGGGCTGTTTCAACACTTGCTAAGCGTACAACTATACCAATAGAGGACAGTTGTGCTTTCAAAGATCCGATGGATAAAAAAATTGGAAGGATTGCTAAGAATTTTTGTTCAGCAAGGTTTTCTACTTCAACCAATTGCCTGCATAATTCCTGTAACTACTGCAGCGGCTTTTTGGTTCGAGGCCCTGGAGGAGTCTCTCCAGAGGGAGACTTCATACGATGAGGTCATGGATAAAATTCATGCTCAAAAGAATTAGCCAGCTTTAATCACTGATGCCGCTCTCCAATTAGCTAAGCAAGCAGAGAAAAATTCAGGTTTTGCCATCATGGCAAAAGACCCTTTTCGGCCCAGAGCTGAAAGATTATTTCAGATATCACGGGGGGCAAGGGTCATGCCCTTCCACAAGATAGGCCGTTTAAGGCCAAAAACAAGGCTACTTTTCGCTCCTTTCGCAACTTCAGGAGCGGACCTGCTGCAACCTCTGCTGTCGCAAAGCAAGATAACTCTTCCCAGCCCAAAGCAACCTGGAAACCCTTGCAGGGCTGGAATAAGGGTAAACGGGCCAAGAAGCCTGCTCCTGCTACCAAGACAGCATGAAGGGGTAGCCCCCGATCCGGTACCGGATCTAGTAGGGGGCAGACTTTATCTCTTTGCTCAGGCTTGGGCAAGAGACGTTCCGGATCCCTGGGCATTAGAAATAGTTGCTCAGGGGTACCTTCTAGAATTCAAGGATTCTCCCCCAAGGGGAAGGTTCCACATTTCTCGTTTGTCTTCAGACCAAACAAAGAAACAGGTGTTCTTACGCTGTGTAGAAGATCTCCTAAAGATGGGAGTAATACACCCAGTTCCAATTGCAGAACAAGGACTGGGCTTTTACTCAAACCTCTTCATAGTTCCCAAAAAGGAGGGAACTTTCAGGCCAATCCTGGATCTAAAGATTCTAAACAAATTCCTCAGGGTTCCGTCTTTCAAGATGGAAACCATTCGGACAATCTTGCCGATGATCCAGGAAGGTCAATATGACTACCGTGGATTTAAAGGATGCGTACCTACATATTCCTATCCACAAAGATCACCATCAGTTCCTAAGGTTTGCCTTTCTGGACAAACATTACCAGTTCGTGGCCCTTCATTTCATGTTGGCCACCGCTCCCAGAATTTTCATAACGGTGCTAGGGTCCCTTCTGGCGGTGCTAAGACCGCGGGGCATTGCAGTAGCACCTTACCTAGACATATTAATACAGGCGTCGTCTTTCCACAGAGCCAGGGCTCATACGGACATTGTTCTGGCCTTTCTAAGGTCTCACGGGTGGAAGGTGAACGTAGAAAAGAGTTCTCTGTCCCCGCTTACAAGGGTTCCCTTCCTGGGAACACTAATAGACTCGGTAGAAATGAAAATCTTTCTGACAGAGGTCAGGAAGTCCAAACTGTTGAACACCTGCCGAGTTCTTCATTCCATTCCGCGGCCATCTGTGGCTCAGTGCATGGAGGTAATTGGTTTAATGGTGGCGGCAATGGACGTAGTCCCTTTTGCCCAAATTCATCTCAGACCACTGCAACTGTGCATGCTCAAGCAGTGGAATGGGGATTACGCAGATTTATCTCCTCAAATACAAATGGACCAGAAAACCAGAGACTCTCTTCTCTGGTGGTTGTCTCAGGGAATGAGTTTCCGCAGACCGGAGTGGATCATTGTCACGACCGATGCCAGTCTGTTAGGCTGGGGTGCGGTCTGGAACTCCCTGAAGGCTCAGGGTCTATGGTCTCAGGAAGAATCTCTTCTCCTGATAAACATTTTAGAGCTGAGAGCGACATTCAACACGCTCCAAGCATGGCCTTAACTAGCGGAGTCCAAATTCATCAGATTTCAGTCGGCCAACATCACAACTGTAGCGTACATCAATCATCAGTGAGGAACAAAGAGTTCCCTGGCGATGAAGGAAGTATTCAAGATCATCAAATGGGCGGAGGATCACTCCTGCCATCTATCTGCAATTCACATCCCAGGAGTAGACAACTGGGAGGCGGATTATCTGAGTCGTCAGACTTTCCATTCACGGGAGTGTGAACTCCACCCGGAGGTCTTTGCTCAGCTAACCCAGCTATGGGGCATTCCAGAATTGGATCTGATGGCGTCCCGTCAGAACACCAAACTTCCCCTTTACGGGTCCAGGGATCCCAAGGCGGCATTGATAAATGCTTTAATAGCGCCTTAGTCATTCAGTCTAGCTTATGTCTTTCCACCGTTTCCTCTTCTCCCTCAGCTAATAGCCAGAATCAAACAGGAGAAGGCTTCGGTAATACTGATGGCGCCTGCGTGGCCACGCAAGACTTGGTATGCAGACCTAGTGGACATGTCATCGGTCCCACCATGGAAACTGCCATCGAGGCAGGATCTTCTAATTCAAGGTCCTTTCAAGCATCCAAATCTAGTTTCTCTGCAACTGACTGCTTGGAGATTGAACGCTTAATCCTAGCTAAGCGTGGTTTCTCTGAATCGATTATAGATACTCTGATACAGGCCAGAAAGCCTGTCACCAGGAAAATTTACCATAAGATATGGCGAAAATATCTTTATTGGTGTGAATCCAAGGGTTACTTGTGGAGTAACGTTAGGATTCAAAGGATATTGTCTTTTCTCCAAGAAGGATTGGAGAAAGGTCTGTCAGCTAGTTCCTTAAAGGGACAGATATCTGCTCTGTCTATCCTGTTACATAAGCGTCTGGCAGCTGTACCAGACATTCAGGTGTTTGCACAGGCCCTAGTTAGAATCAAGCCTGTGGCTCCTCCATGGAGTCTAAATTTAGTTCTTTCAGTTCTTCAAGGGGTTCCGTTTGAACCTTTGTGTTACGGTTGCCTCCAGGCTGGCTGGAAGTTGGACCGTAGAAAAGGATGCTCCTAGCGCTCACCAAAGAATCATCAGCACCATAGTCAGCAATCCCTGTAGTGATATTAGCTGAAGCTGTCCCCTACAAACATGAGTCAAAGCTGCAAGTTAGAGGGTCAAAAATAGGTCTGATGTGCTGGAGCACACAGCCTGCTTTTATTCAGGTTACATGCAAACAGGACACACTCAGGGGGAGGCATAAAATCCCCCATCACACATTTGATATTAGATAGAGAGACACTCCCTTTGACAGGCCACAACATTTACTTCAGCAGATAACATTACACACAATAAAACAATGCAGTCCACCTTATCAATACTAGTCTGATTAGACAATGGGAAAGTTGATCACTAAACCTAATTAGAGCTAATCCCAGCAGACTTGTATTTAGAATAGGTTTCTTGAAGCTGAACAAAATTTAACTCTTAATGGCACACAATGAAACTGAACCAAGTGGGAGAAAGCCAGGGACAAGTCATTTCACAGGTCTGGGGACATAGTCTTAAAGGGGCCATTGTTCACCAGAGTCACAATATGTCCCCAGACGTTTCCCAAAGGTCCACACACACCCAACAAAAGTCAATATACTCTCAGGGGCACAATCTTCCAGGGGCCATAGTCATGAGGAAGGAGGCTGGCAAATAGGCTTCTCCAAAATCCAGGGAAGCAGGGCAACCTTCCATTTAAAGGGCCAGTCACAAATAGCAGTTTGTAACATATCTCCCCTTTTGGAGGGAGACTAACAAGGCACCTGACCTTCTGTCGGTCAGTGCCTAAGTTAGTCTCGCAACCCACCCACAAATAAACACTAGCAGCAAAGCAGCCCCCCCACAACAAGTAGCACTGGCCTGTAGGTTCCAGGTTATAGGATGAAAGTGTAGCATCCTCTGCCTTCCTGGCGCAGCTGTGCAAATAGCTGATGGTACTTGGGGGGCAGAGGCCAGCGGCACTCTGCCCTGGTGCCAGCGCTTCTGCTGGGGTGAGGGGTTTGCAGGCCAGTCCTGTAACAAGGGGGTCTGTAGGGCAGAGGCCAGCAGCGCTCTGTTCTGATGCCAGCTCTTCTGCTGGGGGAATTGGGGCATAGTCCTGCCCGGTGGCAAAGGGAACGTGGGGGTCAGTGGGGGTTAACATCTCCACTGTAAACCCTGGGCCCAAGTTAGGAGTTAGCTGGGGAGGGGGAGATTGGCTTACCTCCTCCTCCTGATACTCCGGCGGCCGTTGGGAAGGGAGGTCGATGCTCTCCTCTTCCTGTGGAACATGCTGCGGCTGGGGAGAGAGACCAGTTGTCTCCTCTCCCTGGAAGGCACACTCCGGCTGGGGAGGGAGGTCGATGCTCTCCCCTCCCTGTAGCTGGGTCTGTCGCTGGGGATCTGGGCCGCCTGCCCAGCATCCCTGTAGGGCCGGTAGAGAGACTGCGGTCCCATCTCCACCTGCCTGCTGGGGGTCCTCCCAGGACCAGTCTATGAGGCCTGCTGCCTCTGGTATCTCTGGTTGGGGTTGGGGAAGGAGACCGGTTGTCTCTTCCCTCTGCACAGTATACTGCCGCTGGGGAGGGAGGTCGCTGCTCTCCTCTCCCTGTAACTCTGGCTGCCGCTGGGAAGGGAGGTCGTTGCTCTCCGCTCCCTGTGACTCACTTTCTCGCTGGAGACCAGGTGTCCAGACCCTCAAACTCCACAGTTGGCGCTCAAAGGCTCGTGCCGCTTTGTTCTCCATATCCAATTCCCGGATGATGCGACTGACTACCTCCTGTGCAGGGTCTGGACCATATCGGACTAGCCGCCTCTTTACCTCTGGAACGAAATCCGCGCCCTCATAGCGACGGATCAGGTTGAGGTGCTCTTCACAGGGTTCTGAATAGTGTCTTGTCAGCTCCATGCTGCTGTAGGTAGGGACGCTGCGCAGTGGCTAGCGTTGCCCTCAATAACTCTCCTACGATACCAGTGCTGTTGTGGTGCTGCTCCTTGCGCTAGGACGCCAATCCCACCGCTGCCGCCAAATGTTACGGTTGCCTCCAGGCTGGCTGGAAGTTGGACCGTAGAAAAGGATGCTCCTAGCGCTCACCAAAGAATCATCAGCACCATAGTCAGCAATCCCTGTAGTGATATTAGCTGAAGCTGTCCCCTACAAACATGAGTCAAAGCTGCAAGTTAGAGGGTCAAAAATAGGTCTGATGTGCTGGAGCACACAGCCTGCTTTTATTCAGGTTACATGCAAACAGGACACACTCAGGGGGAGGCATAAAATCCCCCATCACACATTTGATATTAGATAGAGAGACACTCCCTTTGACAGGCCACAACATTTACTTCAGCAGATAACATTACACACAATAAAACAATGCAGTCCACCTTATCAATACTAGTCTGATTAGACAATGGGAAAGTTGATCACTAAACCTAATTAGAGCTAATCCCAGCAGACTTGTATTTAGAATAGGTTTCTTGAAGCTGAACAAAATTTAACTCTTAATGGCACACAATGAAACTGAACCAAGTGGGAGAAAGCCAGGGACAAGTCATTTCACAGGTCTGGGGACATAGTCTTAAAGGGGCCATTGTTCACCAGAGTCACAATATGTCCCCAGACGTTTCCCAAAGGTCCACACACACCCAACAAAAGTCAATATACTCTCAGGGGCACAATCTTCCAGGGGCCATAGTCATGAGGAAGGAGGCTGGCAAATAGGCTTCTCCAAAATCCAGGGAAGCAGGGCAACCTTCCATTTAAAGGGCCAGTCACAAATAGCAGTTTGTAACACTTTGCATTCCATAGATATTAAGTTATTATCTTGGAAAGTTTTGTTTTTAGTAGCCATTTCTTCTGCTCTAAGAGTTTATGAATTGTCTGCTTTGCAGTGTGATTCACCCTATCTGGTGTTCCATGCAGATAAGGTTGTTTTGCGTACCAAACCTGGTTTTCTTCCAAAAGTGGTTTCTAATAAGAATATTAACCAGGAAATTATTGTTCCTTCTCTGTGCCCTAATCCAGTTTCTAGTAAGGAACGACTTTTACACAATCTTGACGTGGTTCATGCTTTGAAATCTTTAGTCGCTTTTAAATTTAACTTTAGACAAACATCATCCTTGTTTGTCGTCTACTCTGGTAAGAGGAGAGGTCAGAGCGACTGCTACTTCTTTCCTTTTGGCTGAAAAGCATCATCAGATTGGCTTATGAGACTGCTGGACAGCAGCCTCCCGAACGAATTACAGCTCATTCCACCAGAGCTGTGGCTTCCACATGGGCTTTTAAGAATGAGGCTTCTGTTGAACAGATTTGTAAGGCAGCGACTTGGTCTTCACTGCATACATTAACCAAATTTTACAAATTCGATACTTTTGCTTCTTCGGAGGCTATTTTTGGGAGAAAAAGTTTTGCAAGCAGTGGTGCCTTCCGTTTAGGTTACCTGACTTGTTCCCTCCCTTTTGCTTTGGTATTGGTATCCTAAAGTAAGGATGAATCCGTGGACTGAATACACCAAGTAAGAGAAAACAGAATTTATGCTTACCTGATAAATTTCTTTCTCTTACGGTGTATTCAGTCCACGGCCCGTCCTGACATTTAAGTCAGGTTCAAATTTAATTTAAAATAACTACAGTCACCACTGCACCCTATAGTTTCCCTTTTTTTCTCCTAACCGTCGGTCGAATGACTGGGGGGGCGGAGCCTGAGGAGCTATATGGACAGCTTTGCTGTGTGCTCTTTGCCACTTCCTGTAGGGATTGAAAAGTAAGGATGAATCCGTGGACTGAATACACCGTAAGAGAGAAATTTATCAGGTAAGCATAAATTCTGGTTTTACCACACAGAGATGCTCGGGTGATATTTTCCTGTCTGCTTTTTACAGCTATACTGCATCAGTTTAAGTGATTTAGCATATGAGTTATGTCCTTTTTTTTTTTTTTTTTTTTTTTTTTTATCTTAACACTGAACTATCAACCAGTAAAGGGAGCAGTAGCTTCAATCTCCACACCCTGCTTCTTCATGTGCTTTATACACTTGCCCCCTTACATAAAGACGTGCCTTCAGCAAGTATTGCACAAGAACCTATGCTAGGCTTTTCAGTGGGTATTTTCCTGCATACTTTAAAGTATTTTCTGGAGGATTTTTAGGACAAGTAGGCTGGGGAACTTGTGGGTGGTGATCTACTGGGATGATGGTGGGGTAGGGTGCATGCTGGGACACTCCTTCCAGCTTGTGATAATCCTGCAGGATCTCAGAAGGTTAATGTCTGTTCCTGGAGTCCTTTAAATATTCTACTTAATTACTGTGCACAACTATTTTTTGTAATTTTATTGGAGATGTTTGGAGTTAACACATTTTTAAAAAGATTCAAGTAATTTGCATTGCAGTTGTGTTTTATGTCTACCTTGCAGTTCACAACCCAGGCCTATCAGTTTTTGTATAATATTGGGGTTATCCTTAGGTCATAGTTGCCAACAGTCCTGAATCTCCCAGGATATTTGTGGGTTTTTTTTTTTTTGTCTTTGGACTTCATTGTCCTGGAGACTCTGGCTATGTGGCCACTCGCTCTGCGCAGTACTGCTATCTGTGAGACTAAGGATCATCCATGCTGGTCTCTTCCTGTACTTGCTGTTCTGGATCAAACCTACAGATACTTTTTTTTTTTTTTTTTTTTTTTTTTTATGAACGAACAAGATGCTGATTCCAAGGATAGGTAGAATCCAATGCTTTATTGGATGTGACCCTACAAATACAGCAGTGGGCTCCCTAGCATCTGAGTTTTGTGCATGAGCTTAATCAGATACAGATAAAATTACTCTAGCTGCTTGAAATAGAGCTGTGGAGGTGCAGTGTGAGTTGCATATGCATTACCTGCCCAGAACCACCAAATGTGAATATTGCTGTCACTATCCAACATTCCTGAAGCCATGAGCAGGGGACCATTGTGCTGGTTATTGGAAACTGTCAAAATGTTTATGGAAAATATTTCTGGTGAAACTGTAGCTACATATACAGTTATGCACAAAACAAATAAGGGTGTATGTTGGAAAGCCATTATATCCAAAATGCTTGTGACCACAAGGTTTAGATTTCAGAATAGTTTTCTTTTGGAATATTTGTATTTTTAAAATGACAGTTGGAGGTGTAAAAAACAATCTTATGTCATTTAGGCAATATTTAAATTTACACAATACATCTTATCTAACTATTAACTGATATCATACCTTTACTTTTGTTACTGCAGGGAAAATAGTAATTTTCCTTCCATAAGGTAGGGAGAAACCACAACTTAATTCCTTACTGTTGGGAAATACAACACCTGGCCACCAGGAGGAGGTAAAGACACCCCAGCCCAAAGGCTTAAATATCCCTCCCACTTCCCCTATCCCCCAGTCATTCTTTGCCTTTTTGTTACTATAGGTGGCGGCAGAGAAGTGTCAAAATTTGGATAGTACTGTAATGGGTATGTTCCCTTTGAGAAAGGACTGTAGTTTGAAGTAATCATGTCAACCTCACAGTGATTATTGATAGTCAGGAGATGCAGGGAAAGTTTCTGCAAACACATCCAGAATGTAGCTAAATACTCCTGCCGAGTTTCACTGCTTGCTGCTAACACACTTAAGTCCATGTAAGAAGCGCTGCTGCAAGACTGTTACACTTGAGGCTGTGTCTGTTCCACAGCATGGATCCTGGAGGGTAAGTCGGGGTTTGGTTTTTTTAGGCTTGGAACAAATGGGTTTCACTTTTAGTTTTGAAGTGTAGCCCAGCTCATAATAGCTTGGCACCCTTGTTCATAGCATGGAAAGTCCTATCTTACGTTACCACGTGACCTGGCAGTCTTTTCTAAGATCCTGCTGCTGACATCACTCCTGAGAGCGTGTTCACTGTTAGATGTCTGGGTCTAGGAGGTGGTGAGTGCCCCAGCCATTGGGAGTATTAAGGTGCTGTTTTTTTTTTTTTTTTTTAAATAAAATTTCTTTTTGCTTGTCCTTTAGAAGGTTCTGCTCCTTCTGTACTGCCTAATTTATGTTTATTGTGAGGATCAATTTATTTTTATTTTTTTTTGTTCCATTTGCCTAAACCCTGTTCTAAAGTCTAAGACAAGCCTGCTAATACTCATAGCACTATTAGCCCTTCTGAGCCGCCTACTTCTCAGGAATGTGGGTCCTGAGAAATTACTACCCTTTCTACTTTACCTGCTCCACATGCAGTTCCCCTGTGGCTCAACTCCCCATCTGGAGGGGGCTTTTTTTCCAGCAGACTTTACCGCACAGTTGGAATCGGTGGTGTCAGAGTGAGGTAAGGCACTCGGGGCAGCAAACACAAGAGAAAGGTTAAACATAGTTCTCCTGACCTAGTCATCTAAAGATTTGTCGGATTTAGCTACTATATCCCAGCTATCAGTGGATGAGTCAGACTTCAGTTACTAAACCTCCTTCAGAGGAGGAACCCTACTTTGTAAACGCAGATGCTCAATTTTGAATCTAAAGGAGGCTCTGTCTACTCTAGAGGTTCCAGAGGCTACACTCCCTGAGGAGCCTAAGATCCCTAAATTAGACAGGGTTTACAAAGATAGGAAAGTCCCTCTAACTCATTCTGTGCCAGTTAAGATGGCTAACATTATTAGTAACGAATGGAAAGACTAGGAACGTTCCCCCTTTAAAAAAAAAATGTATTCCCGGTCCCTAACTCTCAATTAGATTTGTGGGGCTCCATCCCGAAGTGAATGGCACTATCTCTATGCTGGTTAAGCATACTACTATCCCTCTGGAGGATAGTTTTTCTTTTAGAAAGCCTATGGATAAAAAAAATGTAAACTTTTCTGAGGAAGATATTTCAACATGGTTTTTATTTCAGCTGGAAGCAGCTAGTTACTGGTGCAACACTGGCAGAGCTCATTGAGGTGGAGACTCCCCTTGAGGATATTTAGTAGAGACTTAAGGCACTGAATTGTTAACTCCATCAGTGATGCGAATATGCAGATTATTTACATAAATGCTGGTTTTGTGGTTCTAGCCCGCCGAACTCTCAAGTTAAAGTCTTGGTCTGCGGATAAAACTTCTAAATCCAGACTCCTTTCTCTTCCCTTCAAGGGGAAGACTTTATTAGGTCCAGGGCTGGACTCTCTCTATGGTTACCAGAGGTAAAGGTGCCTTCCTACCACAGGATAAGTATAGGCCTAAGATGGCAACTGTCTAATTTTTGTTCCTTTCGTGCTGACAATACACGACAGCAGTCCTCTTCCAAGTCCAAGCAGCCTAAGAGTACTTGAAAGCCAGTTCACTCCTGATTAGTCAAAGTAGACTAAGAAGCCTGCCGAGAACAAATCGGCATGAAGGGGCTGGCCCCCGATCCGGGATCAGATCGAGTAGGGGGCAGAATGTGTTTTTTTTTTTTTTTTTTTTTTTTTTTTTTCCCCCTAGATGCTTGGTTCCAGGATGTGCAGGATCCTTGGTCCTGGAGGTTGTATCTCAAGAATACAGGATAGGATTAAAGTCTCATCTGCCCAGATCTCTCCTCTCTAGGAGTTTTTGTCACAGTACCTACAGCAGTAAGAGGTTTGGGGTTTTATTCAAACCTTTTCGTGGTTCCAAAGGAGGGAACTTTCCATTCAATTAAGTTTCTGAGTGTTTCCGCTTTCAAGATGGAACCAATACGGTCAATCCTGCCTCTGGTTCAGGAAGTACAGTTTATGACCACAATAGACCTGGATACATACCTTCACGTTCCAATTAACAGCAATCATTTTCAGTTCCTGAGGTTTGCCTTTCTAGATCAGCACTTCCAGTTCATAGCTCTTCCGTTTTTTGGCCTAGCTACTGCTCCAAGGATATTTACAAAAGTTCTGGGGGCTCTTCTAGCGGTTGCCAGAACACAAGGTATTTTTTTTGGTCTAGCGGAAGAACATTCGGTGTCCTTTCTCAGTCTTCTTCCATCACATGGATGGAAGATAAACTTGGAAAAGAGTTCTTGCTCCAAGTACAAGGGTTAATTTCCTGGGAACTATAACAGACTCAATATCCATTAGAATATTACTCACAGATCAGATGTTGCAAGCTAACGTCTGCATGTCTTGCCCTCCAGGCCTCAGACCCTCAGTGGCTCTGTGTATGGAGGTAATTGGACTCATGGTGTCATGCATGGACATAATTCCTTTTTGCCAGATTCTGTCTCTGACCCTTACAACTATGCATGCTGAGACAATGGAACGGCAACCATTCAGATCTGTCAACTTGTGCTGGACAGCTTGTCGTGACTCGCTCTCCTGGTGGCTCTGTCCAGATCATCTGTCCCAAGGCACATGCTTTTTGAGACAGTCCTGGGAGATTGTGACTAGACGCAAGCCTTTCTGGCTGGGGAGCTAAGAAGGCACAAGGTCTGTGGATTTAGGAGTCCTCCCTTCCGATATTTTGGAACTCTGGGCTATCTTCAATGCCTTGAAGGCTTGGCCCCTTTATCAGATTCCAATCTGACAATAAAACCTCAGTTGACTATATCAACCATCAAGGGGGAACGAGAAGTTTCTTGGTGATAGAACTATCTCAGATACTAGAGTGGGCAGAGACTCTCTCAAATGTACGCTGTCAGCAATTCACATTCTGGGTGTGGACAACAGGGAAGCTGACTTCCTCAGCAGGCAATCCTTTCACCCTGAGGTGTTTGCAGAGATATGCAGCGAGTGGGGGGGATGCCGGAGATCTCATGGCATCCCACCTTAATACCAAGCTACCCAGGTATGGGTCGAGAGATCCTCCCTCCATTTACCGCTTTTTCCTTGTATGGTGGCTCGCATCAAGCAGGAGTGAGCATTTTGATTCTGATCCGTTTTGGCCGCGAAGGACGTGGATTGAGGATCTGATGGGGATGTCATTTCCTCAGTGGAGGTTACTTTGTCGCAGTGATCTGCTGATACAGGGTCCCTTCGTTCATCAAAATCTAGATTCTGAGTAGACTGTGTAGATTGAACGCTTAGCCAAGAGAGGGTTCTCTGAGTGTTATCGACACTCTGATACAATGAGTAACTAGCTTACGAGCTTGAACCAACCATTAGGTGTGGAGGACTTACTTGTACTGGTGTGAAGAGTGTGGCTTTTCCTGGCATAAGGTTAAGGTTGCCAGAAATTTTATTTTTTTCCCCTCCAGGATGGACTGGGGACTGGAGAAGGCCTATCAGCTAGTTTCCTGAAGGGACATATCTTGGCCCTGTCAGTATAACTGCACAGTAGATTGGCTGGCTGAGCTTCCGGATGTGCAGTCCTTTAAGACTCTGGCTAGGATCAGACCCATGTTTAGATCTGGAGCTCCGCCTTGGAGCCTCAATCTTTCTTAGTGTTTTGCAGCCGGCTCCATTTGAGCCTATGCATACTTTTGACATTAAATTTTTATCGTCTAAGGTTCATTTCCCCCCCCGTCTGTTTTTTCATACTGCAAAGGTGGTTTTACGCATTAATCTAGGGTTCCTCCCTAAGGTGGTGTTGGATCATAACATTAATCAAATTGTTTCTTCCTTGTGTCCTAATCCTCCAGCGATGAAATGTTTGCTTCACAATCTAGATGTGGTTCAATCTTCCTCATATATAAGGGGCAGAAGACTACTA
Source organism: Bombina bombina (assembly GCF_027579735.1). Taxonomy (NCBI): domain Eukaryota; kingdom Metazoa; phylum Chordata; class Amphibia; order Anura; family Bombinatoridae; genus Bombina; species Bombina bombina. The sequence goes on along the minus strand of NC_069499.1, from coordinate 1,152,812,700 downwards.
CGACTTCTATCTTTCTGGCTGAGGATTTTCATCTGCTTAGCTTATGAGACCGCTGGCCGACAGCCTCCAGAGGAGGATAACTGCTCATTCCACTAGAGCAGTGGCTTCCTCTTGGGCTTTTAAGAACGAAGCCTCAATGAATTGGATGTGTAATGCGGCTACCTGGTCCTCTGCCTTTTTTTTTTTTTTTTTTTTTTTTTTTTTTTCTCTCAATTTTACTTTTTTTTGGGGGGGGGGAAACGTTTTGCAGTCTGTGGTGCCCTCAGACTAGGGTCCGCCTCTTCATTTCCCTCCCGTTATTCATTCAGTGTCTTCTGGTGCTTGGGTATAGTTTTCTCTACAGTAAGGAATGAAGTCATGGACTCTCCCTTCCTTATGGAAGGAAAACCCGAATTTATGATTACCAGATAAATTACTTTCCTTCCTGGCAGGGAGTGCATGACCCCGCCCATAATTTATTTATTTTTGATGGGCGGCTCCCTTTTTATATTTCTTCTGGCACTTTTTTTTTTTTTTTTTTTTGACCCTGTTTCTCCTACTTTTCCTTGTTCCCTTGGCAGAATGACTGTGGGATAGGGGAAGTGCGAGGGATATTTAAAGGGACATTAAACCCACATTTCTCCAACATAGGTGTGTCCGGTCCACGGCGTCATCCTTACTTGTGGGATATTCTCTTCCCCAACAGGAAATGGCAAAGAGCCCAGCAAAGCTGGTCACATGATCCCTCCTAGGCTCCGCCTACCCCAGTCATTCTCTTTGCCGTTGTACAGGCAACATCTCCACGGAGATGGCTTAGAGTTTTTTAGTGTTTAACTGTAGTTTTTATTATTCAATCAAGAGTTTGTTATTTTGAAATAGTGCTGGTATGTACTATTTACTCAGAAACAGAAAAGAGATGAAGATTTCTGTTTGTATGAGGAAAATGATTTTAGCAACCGTCACTAAAATCCATGGCTGTTCCACACAGGACTGTTGAGAGCAATTAACTTCAGTTGGGGGAACAGTGAGCAGTCTCTTGCTGCTTGAGGTATGACACATTCTAACAAGACGATGTAATGCTGGAAGCTGTCATTTTCCCTATGGGATCCGGTAAGCCATGTTTATTAAGATCGTAAATAAGGGCTTCACAAGGGCTTATTAAGACTGTAGACTTTTTCTGGGCTAAATCGATTCATTATTAACACATATTTAGCCTTGAGGAATCATTTAATCTGGGTATTTTGATATAATAATATCGGCAGGCACTGTTTTAGACACCTTATTCTTTAGGGGCTTTCCCAAATCATAGGCAGAGCCTCATTTTCGCGCCGGTGTTGCGCACTTGTTTTTGAGAGGCATGGCATGCAGTCGCATGTGAGAGGAGCTCTGATACTTTGAAAAGACTTTCTGAAGGCGTCATTTGGTATCGTATTCCCCTTTGGGCTTGGTTGGGTCTCAGCAAAGCAGATACCAGGGACTGTAAAGGGGTTAAAGTTCAAAACGGCTCCGGTTCCGTTATTTTAAGGGTTAAAGCTTCCAAATTTGGTGTGCAATACTTTTAAGGCTTTAAGACACTGTGGTGAAAATTTGGTGAATTTTGAACAATTCCTTCATGTTTTTTCGCAATTGCAGTAATAAAGTGTGTTCAGTTTAAAATTTAAAGTGACAGTAACGGTTTTATTTTAAAACGTTTTTTGTACTTTGTTATCAAGTTTATGCCTGTTTAACATGTCTGAACTACCAGATAGACTGTGTTCTGAATGTGGGGAAGCCAGAATTCCTATTCATTTAAATAAATGTGATTTATGTGACAATGACAATGATGCCCAAGATGATTCCTCAAGTGAGGGGAGTAAGCATGGTACTGCATCATTCCCTCCTTCGTCTACACGAGTCTTGCCCACTCAGGAGGCCCCTAGTACATCTAGCGCGCCAATACTCCTTACTATGCAACAATTAACGGCTGTAATGGATAATTCTGTCAAAAACATTTTAGCCAAAATGAACACTTATCAGCGTAAGCGCGACTGCTCTGTTTTAGATACTGAAGAGCATGACGACGCTGATAATGTTTCTGAAGGGCCCCTAACCCAGTCTGATGGGGCCAGGGAGGTTTTGTCTGAGGGAGAAATTACTGATTCAGGGAACATTTCTCAACAAGCTGAACCTGATGTGATTACGTTTAAATTTAAGTTGGAACATCTCCGCATTCTGCTTAAGGAGGTATTATCCACTCTGGATGATTGTGACAAGTTGGTCATCCCAGAGAAACTATGTAAAATGGACAAGTTCCTAGAGGTCCCGGGGCTCCCAGAAGCTTTTCCTATACCCAAGCGGGTGGCGGACATTGTTAATAAAGAATGGGAAAGGCCCGGTATTCCTTTCGTCCCTCCCCCCATATTTAAAAAATTGTTTCCTATGGTCGACCCCAGAAAGGACTTATGGCAGACAGTCCCCAAGGTCGAGGGAGCGGTTTCCACTTTAAACAAACGCACCACTATACCCATAGAGGATAGTTGTGCTTTCAAAGATCCTATGGATAAAAAATTAGAAGGTTTGCTTAAAAAGATGTTTGTTCAACAGGGTTACCTTCTACAACCAATTTCATGCATTGTCCCTGTCGCTACAGCAGCATGTTTCTGGTTCGATGAGCTGATAAAGGCGGTCGATAGTGATTCTCCTCCTTATGAGGAGATTATGGACAGAATCAATGCTCTCAAATTGGCTAATTCTTTCACCCTAGACGCCACTTTGCAATTGGCTAGGTTAGCGGCCAAGAATTCTGGGTTTGCTATTGTGGCGCGCAGAGCGCTTTGGTTGAAATCTTGGTCGGCTGATGCGTCTTCCAAGAACAAGCTACTTAACATTCCTTTCAAGGGGAAAACGCTGTTTGGCCCTGACTTGAAAGAGATTATCTCTGATATCACTGGGGGTAAGGGCCACGCCCTTCCTCAGGATCGGCCTTTCAAGGCAAAAAATAAACCTAATTTTCGTCCCTTTCGTAGAAACGGACCAGCCCAAAGTGCTACGTCTAAGCAAGAGGGTAATACTTCTCAAGCCAAGCCAGCTTGGAGACCAATGCAAGGCTGGAACAAGGGAAAGCAGGCCAAGAAACCTGCCACTGCTACCAAGACAGCATGAAATGTTGGCCCCCGATCCGGGACCGGATCTGGTGGGGGGCAGACTCTCTCTCTTCGCTCAGGCTTGGGCAAGAGATGTTCTGGATCCTTGGGCGCTAGAAATAGTCTCCCAAGGTTATCTTCTGGAATTCAAGGGGCTTCCCCCAAGGGGGAGGTTCCACAGGTCTCAGTTGTCTTCAGACCACATAAAAAGACAGGCATTCTTACATTGTGTAGAAGACCTGTTAAAAATGGGAGTGATTCATCCTGTTCCATTAAGAGAACAAGGGATGGGGTTCTACTCCAATCTGTTCATAGTTCCCAAAAAAGAGGGAACGTTCAGACCAATCTTAGATCTCAAGATCTTAAACAAGTTTCTCAAGGTTCCATCGTTCAAGATGGAAACCATTCGAACTATTCTTCCTTCCATCCAGGAAGGTCAATTCATGACCACGGTGGATTTAAAGGATGCGTATCTACATATTCCTATCCACAAGGAACATCATCGGTTCCTAAGGTTCGCATTCCTGGACAAGCATTACCAGTTCGTGGCACTTCCTTTCGGATTAGCCACTGCTCCAAGGATTTTCACAAAGGTACTAGGGTCCCTTCTAGCTGTGCTAAGACCAAGGGGCATTGCTGTAGTACCTTACTTGGACGACATTCTGATTCAAGCGTAGTCCCTTCCTCAAGCAAAGGCTCACACGGACATTGTCCTGGCCTTTCTCAGATCTCACGGATGGAAAGTGAACGTGGAAAAGAGTTCTCTATCTCCGTCAACAAGGGTTCCCTTCTTGGGAACAATAATAGACTCCTTAGAAATGAGGATTTTTCTGACAGAGGCCAGAAAAACAAAACTTCTAGACTCTTGTCGGATACTTCATTCCGTTCCTCTTCCTTCCATAGCTCAGTGCATGGAAGTGATCGGGTTGATGGTAGCGGCAATGGACATAGTTCCTTTTGCGCGCATTCATCTAAGACCATTACAACTGTGCATGCTCAGTCAGTGGAATGGGGACTATACAGACTTGTCTCCGAAGATCCAAGTAAATCAGAGGACCAGAGACTCACTCCGTTGGTGGCTGTCCCTGGACAACCTGTCACAAGGGATGACATTCCGCAGACCAGAGTGGGTCATTGTCACGACCGACGCCAGTCTGATGGGCTGGGGCGCGGTCTGGGGATCCCTGAAAGCTCAGGGTCTTTGGTCTCGGGAAGAATCTCTTCTACCGATAAATATTCTGGAACAGAGCGATATTCAATGCTCTCAAAGCTTGGCCTCAGCTAGCGAGGGCCAAGTTCATACGGTTTCAATCAGACAACATGACAACTGTTGCGTACATCAACCATCAGGGGGGAACAAGGAGTTCCCTAGCAATGGAAGAAGTGACCAAAATCATTCTATGGGCGGAGTCTCACTCCTGCCACCTGTCTGCTATCCACATCCCAGGAGTGGAAAATTGGGAAGCGGATTTTCTGAGTCGTCAGACATTGCATCCGGGGGAGTGGGAACTCCATCCGGAAATCTTTGCCCAAGTCACTCAGCTGTGGGGCATTCCAGACATGGATCTGATGGCCTCTCGTCAGAACTTCAAAGTTCCTTGCTACGGGTCCAGATCCAGGGATCCCAAGGCGGCTCTAGTGGATGCACTAGTAGCACCTTGGACCTTCAAACTAGCTTATGTGTTCCCGCCGTTTCCTCTCATCCCCAGGCTGGTAGCCAGGATCAATCAGGAGAGGGCGTCGGTGATCTTGATAGCTCCTGCGTGGCCACGCAGGACTTGGTATGCAGATCTGGTGAATATGTCATCGGCTCCACCTTGGAAGCTACCTTTGAGACGAGACCTTCTTGTTCAGGGTCCGTTCGAACATCCGAATCTGGTTTCACTCCAGCTGACTGCTTGGAGATTGAACGCTTGATCTTATCGAAGCGAGGGTTCTCAGATTCTGTTATCAATACTCTTGTTCAGGCCAGAAAGCCTGTAACTAGAAAGATTTACCACAAAATTTGGAAAAAATATATCTGTTGGTGTGAATCTAAAGGATTCCCTTGGGACAAGGTTAAGATTCCTAAGATTCTATCCTTCCTTCAAGAAGGATTGGAAAAAGGATTATCTGCAAGTTCCCTGAAGGGACAGATTTCTGCCTTGTCGGTGTTACTTCACAAAAAGCTGGCAGCTGTGCCAGATGTTCAAGCCTTTGTTCAGGCTCTGGTTAGAATTAAGCCTGTTTACAAACCTTTGACTCCTCCTTGGAGTCTCAATTTAGTTCTTTCAGTTCTTCAGGGGGTTCCGTTTGAACCCTTACATTCCGTTGATATTAAGTTATTATCTTGGAAAGTTTTGTTTTTAGTTGCAATTTCTTCTGCTAGATGAGTTTCAGAATTATCTGCTCTGCAGTGTTCTCCTCCTTATCTGGTGTTCCATGCAGATAAGGTGGTTTTACGTACTAAACCTGGTTTTCTTCCAAAAGTTGTTTCTAACAAAAACATTAACCAGGAGATTATCGTACCTTCTCTGTGTCCGAAACCAGTTTCAAAGAAGGAACGTTTGTTGCACAATTTGGATGTTGTTCGCGCTCTAAAATTCTATTTAGATGCTACAAAGGATTTTAGACAAACATCTTCCTTGTTTGTTGTTTATTCCGGTAAAAGGAGAGGTCAAAAAGCAACTTCTACCTCTCTCTCTCTTTTTGGATTAAAAGCATCATCAGATTGGCTTACGAGACTGCCGGACGGCAGCCTCCCGAAAGAATCACAGCTCATTCCACTAGGGCTGTGGCTTCCACATGGGCCTTCAAGAACGAGGCTTCTGTTGATCAGATATGTAGGGCAGCGACTTGGTCTTCACTGCACACTTTTACCAAATTTTACAAGTTTGATACTTTTGCTTCTTCTGAGGCTATTTTTGGGAGACAGGTTTTGCAAACCGTGGTGCCTTCCATTTAGGTGACCTGATTTGCTCCCTCCCTTCATCCGTGTCCTAAAGCTTTGGTATTGGTTCCCACAAGTAAGGATGACGCCGTGGACCGGACACACCTATGTTGGAGAAAACAGAATTTATGTTTACCTGATAAATTACTTTCTCCAACGGTGTGTCCGGTCCACGGCCCGCCCTGGTTTTTTTAATCAGGTCTGATAATTTATTTTCTTTAACTACAGTCACCACGGTACCATATGGTTTCTCCTATGCTAATATTCCTCCTTAACGTCGGTCGAATGACTGGGGTAGGCGGAGCCTAGGAGGGATCATGTGACCAGCTTTGCTGGGCTCTTTGCCATTTCCTGTTGGGGAAGAGAATATCCCACAAGTAAGGATGACGCCGTGGACCGGACACACCGTTGGAGAAAGTAATTTATCAGGTAAACATAAATTCTGTTTTTTTCTTTCATGATTAAGATAGAGAATACCATTTTAAACAAATTTCTAATTTACTTCCATTGTCTAATTTGCTTCAATCTCTTTATATTCTTTCCTGAAAAGCATATCTAGATAGGCTCAGTAGCTTCTGATTGGTGGCTGCTCATAGATGCCTCGTGATTGGCTCACCAACGTGCATTGCTATTTCTTTAACAAAGGAGATCTAAAGATTGCAGTAAATTAGAAAATTGTTTAAAATTGTATTTCTCCAACATAGGTGTGTCCGGTCCACGGCGTCATCCTTACTTGTGGGATATTCTCTTCCCCAACAGGAAATGGCAAAGAGCCCAGCAAAGCTGGTCACATGATCCCTCCTAGGCTCCGCCTACCCCAGTCATTCTCTTTGCCGTTGTACAGGCAACATCTCCACGGAGATGGCTTAGAGTTTTTTAGTGTTTAACTGTAGTTTTTATTATTCAATCAAGAGTTTGTTATTTTGAAATAGTGCTGGTATGTACTATTTACTCAGAAACAGAAAAGAGATGAAGATTTCTGTTTGTATGAGGAAAATGATTTTAGCAACCGTAACTAAAATCCATGGCTGTTCCACACAGGACTGTTGAGAGCAATTAACTTCAGTTGGGGGAACAGTGAGCAGTCTCTTGCTGCTTGAGGTATGACACATTCTAACAAGACGATGTAATGCTGGAAGCTGTCATTTTCCCTATGGGATCCGGTAAGCCATGTTTATTACGATCATAAATAAGGGCTTCACAAGGGCTTATTAAGACTGTAGACTGTTTCTGGGCTAAATCGATTCATTATTAACATATATTTAGCCTTGAGGAATCATTTTATCTGGGTATTTTGATATAATAATATCGGCAGGCACTGTATTAGACACCTTATTCCTTAGGGGCTTTCCCAAAGCTTAAGCAGAGCCTCATTTTCGCGCCGGTGTGGCGCACTTGTTTTTGAGAGGCATGGCATGCAGTCGCATGTGAGAGGAGCTCTGATACTTAGAAAAGACTTTCTGAAGGCGTCATTTGGTATCGTATTCCCCTTTGGGCTTGGTTGGGTCTCAGCAAAGCAGATACCAGGGACTGTAAAGGGGTTAAAGTTTAAAACGGCTCCGGTTCCGTTATTTTAAGGGTTAAAGCTTCCAAATTTGGTGTGCAATACTTTTAAGGCTTTAAGACACTGTGGTGAAAATTTGGTGAATTTTGAACAATTCCTTCATGTTTTTTCGCAATTGCAGTAATAAAGTGTGTTCAGTTTAAAATTTAAAGTGACAGTAGCGGTTTTATTTTAAAACGTTTTTGTACTTTGTTATCAAGTTTATGCCTGTTTAACATGTCTGAACTACCAGATAGACTGTGTTCTGAATGTGGGGAAGCCAGAATTCCTATTCTTTAAATAAATGTGATTTATGTGATAATGACAATGATGCCCAAGATGATTCCTCAAGTGAGGGGAGTAAGCATGGTACTGCATCATTCCCTCCTTCGTCTACACGAGTCTTGCCCACTCAGGAGGCCCCTAGTACATCTAGCGCGCCAATACTCCTTACTATGCAACAATTAACGGCTGTAATGGATAATTCTGTCAAACATTTTAGCCAAAATGAACCCTTGTCAGCGTAAGCGTGGCTGCTCTGTTTTAGATACTGAAGAGCATGACGACGCTGATATTAATATCTCTGAAGGGCCCCTAACCCAGTCTGATGGGGCCAGGGAGGTTTTGTCTGAGGGAGAAATTACTGATTCAGGGAACATTTCTCAACAGGCTGAACCTGATGTGATTGCATTTAAATTTAAGTTGGAACATCTCCGCATTCTGCTTAAGGAGGTATTATCCACTCTGGATGATTGTGAAAAGTTGGTCATCCCAGAGAAACTATGTAAAATGGACAAGTTCCTAGAGGTGCCGGGGCTCCCAGAAGCTTTTCCTATACCCAAGCGGGTGGCGGACATTGTTAATAAAGAATGGGAAAGGCCCGGTATTCCTTTCGTCCCTCCCCCCATATTTAAAAAATTGTTTCCTATGGTCGACCCCAGAAAGGACTTATGGCAGACAGTCCCCAAGGTCGAGGGAGCGGTTTCCACTTTAAACAAACGCACCACTATACCCATAGAGGATAGTTGTGCTTTCAAAGATCCTATGGATAAAAAATTAGAAGGTTTGCTTAAAAAGATGTTTGTTCAGCAGGGTTACCTTCTACAACCAATTTCATGCATTGTCCCTGTCGCTACAGCCGCATGTTTCTGGTTCGATGAGCTGATAAAGACGCTCGATAGTGATTCTCCTCCTTATGAGGAGATTATGGACAGAATCAATGCTCTCAAATTGGCTAATTCTTTCACCCTAGACGCCACTTTGCAATTGGCTAGGTTAGCGGCTAAGAATTCTGGGTTTGCTATTGTGGCGCGCAGAGCGCTTTGGTTGAAATCTTGGTTGGCTGATGAGTCTTCCAAGAACAAGCTACTAAACATTCCTTTCAAGGGGAAAACGCTGTTTGGCCCTGACTTGAAAGAGATTATCTCTGATATCACTGGGGGTAAGGGCCACGCCCTTCCTCAGGATCGGCCTTTCAAGGCAAAAAATAGACCTAATTTTCGTCCCTTTCGTAAAAACGGACCAGCCCAAAGTGCTACGTCCTCTAAGCAAGAGGGTAATACTTCTCAAGCCAAGCCAGCTTGGAGACCAATGCAAGGCTGGAACAAGGGAAAGCAGGCCAAGAAACCTGCCACTGCTACCAAGACAGCATGAAATGTTGGCCCCCGATCCGGGACCGGATCTGGTGGGGGGCAGACTCTCTCTCTCTTCGCTCAGGCTTGGGCAAGAGATGTTCTGGATCCTTGGGCGCTAGAAATAGTCTCCCAAGGTTATCTTCTGGAATTCAAGGGACTTCCCCCAAGGGGGAGGTTCCACAGGTCTCAGTTGTCTTCAGACCACATAAAAAGACAGGCGTTCTTACATTGTGTAGAAGACCTGTTAAAAATGGGAGTGATTCATCCTGTTCCATTAAGAGAACAAGGGATGGGGTTCTACTCCAATCTGTTCATAGTTCCCAAAAAAGAGGGAACGTTCAGACCAATCTTAGATCTCAAGATCTTAAACAAGTTTCTCAAGGTTCCATCGTTCAAGATGGAAACCATTCGAACTATTCTTCCTTCCATCCAGGAAGGTCAATTCATGACCACGGTGGATTTAAAGGATGCGTATCTACATATTCCTATCCACAAGGAACATCATCGGTTCCTAAGGTTCGCATTCCTGGACAAACATTACCAGTTCGTGGCGCTTCCTTTCGGATTAGATACTACTCCAAGGATTTTCACAAAGGTACTAGGGTCCCTTCTAGCTGTGCTACGACCAAGGGGCGTTGCGGTAGTACCTTACTTGGACGACATTCTGATTCAAGCGTCGTCCCTTCCTCAAGCAAAGGCTCACACGGACATCGTCCTGGCCTTTCTCAGATCTCACGGATGGAAAGTGAACGTGGAAAAGAGTTCTCTATCCCCGTCAACAAGGGTTCCCTTCTTGGGAACAATTATAGACTCCTTAGAAATGAGGATTTTTCTGACAGAGGTCAGAAAAACAAAACTTCTAGACTCTTGTCGGATACTTCATTCCGTTCCTCTTCCTTCCATAGCTCAGTGCATGGAAGTGATCGGGTTGATGGTAGCGGCAATGGACATAGTTCCTTTTGCGCGCATTCATCTAAGACCATTACAACTGTGCATGCTCAGTCAGTGGAATGGGGACTATACAGACTTGTCTCCGAAGATACAAGTAAATCAGAGGACCAGAGACTCACTCCGTTGGTGGCTGTCCCTGGACAACCTGTCACAAGGGATGACATTCCGCAGACCAGAGTGGGTCATTGTCACGACCGACGCCAGTCTGATGGGCTGGGGCGCGGTCTGGGGATCCCTGAAAGCTCAGGGTCTTTGGTCTCGGGAAGAATCTCTTCTACCGATAAATATTCTGGAACTGAGAGCGATATTCAATGCTCTCAAGGCTTGGCCTCAGCTAGCGAGGACCAAGTTCATACGGTTTCAATCAGACAACATGACAACTGTTGCGTACATCAACCATCAGGGGGGAACAAGGAGTTCCCTAGCGATGGAAGAAGTGACCAAAATCATTCTATGGGCGGAGTCTCACTCCTGCCACCTGTCTGCTATCCACATCCCAGGAGTGGAAAATTGGGAAGCGGATTTTCTGAGTCGTCGGACATTGCATCCGGGGGAGTGGGAACTCCATCCGGAAATCTTTGCCCAAGTCACTCACCTGTGGGGCATTCCAGACATGGATCTGATGGCCTCTCGTCAGAACTTCAAAGTTCCTTGCTACGGGGCCAGATCCAGGGATCCCAAGGCGGCTCTAGTGGATGCACTAGTAGCACCTTGGACCTTCAAACTAGCTTATGTGTTCCCGCCATTTCCTCTCATCCCCAGGCTGGTAGCCAGGATCAATCAGGAGAGGGCGTCGGTGATCTTGATAGCTCCTGCGTGGCCACGCAGGACTTGGTATGCAGATCTGGTGAATGTCATCGGCTCCACCTTGGAAGCTACCTTTGAGACGAGACCTTCTTGTTCAGGGTCCGTTCGAACATCCGAATCTGGTTTCACTCCAGCTGACTGCTTGGAGATTGAACGCTTGATCTTATCGAAGCGAGGATTCTCAGATTCTGTTATCGATACTCTTGTTCAGGCCAGAAAGCCTGTAACTAGAAAGATTTACCACAAAATTTGGAAAAAATATATCTGTTGGTGTGAATCTAAAGGATTCCCTTGGGACAAGGTTAAGATTCCTAGGATTCTATCCTTCCTTCAAGAAGGATTGGAAAAAGGATTATCTGCAAGTTCCCTGAAGGGACAGATTTCTGCCTTGTCGGTGTTACTTCACAAAAAGCTGGCAGCTGTGCCAGATGTTCAAGCCTTTGTTCAGGCTCTGGTTAGAATCAAGCCTGTTTACAAACCTTTGACTCCTCCTTGGAGTCTCAATTTAGTTCTTTCAGTTCTTCAGGGGGTTCCGTTTGAACCCTTACATTCCGTTGATATTAAGTTATTATCTTGGAAAGTTTTGTTTTTAGTTGCAATTTCTTCTGCTAGAAGAGTTTCAGAATTATCTGCTCTGCAGTGTTCTCCTCCTTATCTGGTGTTCCATGCAGATAAGGTGGTTTTACGTACTAAACCTGGTTTTCTTCCAAAAGTTGTTTCTAACAAAAACATTAACCAGGAGATTATCGTACCTTCTCTGTGTCCGAAACCAGTTTCAAAGAAGGAACGTTTGTTGCACAATTTGGATGTTGTTCGCGCTCTAAAATTCTATTTAGATGCTACAAAGGATTTTAGACAAACATCTTCCTTGTTTGTTGTTTGTTCAGGTAAAAGGAGAGGTCAAAAAGCAACTTCTACCTCTCTCTCTTTTTGGATTAAAAGCATCATCAGATTGGCTTACGAGACTGCCGGACGGCAGCCTCCCGAAAGAATCACAGCTCATTCCACTAGGGCTGTGGCTTCCACATGGGCCTTCAAGAACGAGGCTTCTGTTGATCAGATATGTAGGGCAGCGACTTGGTCTTCACTGCACACTTTTACCAAATTTTACAAGTTTGATACTTTTGCTTCTTCTGAGGCTATTTTTGGGAGACAGGTTTTGCAAGCCGTGGTGCCTTCCATTTAGGTGACCTGATTTGCTCCCTCCCTTCATCCGTGTCCTAAAGCTTTGGTATTGGTTCCCACAAGTAAGGATGACGCCGTGGACCGGACACACCTATGTTGGAGAAAACAGAATTTATGTTTACCTGATAAATTTCTTTCTCCAAGGGTGTGTCCGGTCCACGGCCCGCCCTGGTTTTTTAATCAGGTCTGATAATTTATTTTCTTTAACTACAGTCACCACGGTACCATATGGTTTCTCCTATGCAAATATTCCTCCTTAACGTCGGTCGAATGACTGGGGTAGGCGGAGCCTAGGAGGGATCATGTGACCAGCTTTGCTGGGCTCTTTGCCATTTCCTGTTGGGGAAGAGAATATCCCACAAGTAAGGATGACGCCGTGGACCGGACACACCGTTGGAGAAAGTAATTTATCAGGTAAACATAAATTCTGTTTTTCTATCTGAATCATGAAATAAAAATTTAAGGTTTAATGGCCCTTTAAGCCTTTGGCTGGGGTGTCTTTGCCTCCTCCTGGTGGCCAGGTGTTTATCCCAACAGTAAGGAATGAAGTCGTGGACTCTCCCTGCCAGGAAGGAAAGGAATATATCTGGTAAGCATAAATTTTTTTTTTTTTTTTTTTTTTTTTTTGTGGGGTTTTTTATTAGTAAGGGAAGTGATTAGAAGCTTCATAATTTAACCTGTATTAAAGGACTAGATCTAGAACATTGCAAAAAAGAAAATGCTTGTACATGATCACTAGTTTGTGTTTAATCCCTTTGCTAGTCAGTTCCAGAGTAGAAATGTACTTCTGGGAGCGAGTTGCTCACATCCGGTGAGCCAATGACAAAAGACAAATGTGTAGCCACCAATCAACAGCTAGCCTCCAGTACTGCGCTGCTGCTCAGGCTATACTCCCTTTATATTTTGCATTTTTTTTTTCAATCTTAAAAATACCACAGATTATGGGTTTTGTAATTCTCATAAATGAATTTGTGTGCACAAATAACATGCACCTTCCTCACAGCAAAAATGTTATAAAAACATAGTTGAGAAATAGAGCTTAAAGGGACACAATGAAAACTTCTGGGTTTTAAATAGAGCATACAAGCTTCTTCTATTCTCAAAGGTGCTTCATTCTCTTGGTATCCTTTTGAAGGAGATGCTCTACTGGGAACTAGCTGAACACATTTTTGTGAGACCGTGACAAGCAGCTAGCTCACAGTAGTTAAAGGGACATGAAACCAATATTTTTCTTTCATGATTCAGAGACTACAATTTTTAAACATTCCAATTTACTTCTATTGTCTAATTTGCTTCATAATTTAGATATCCTTTGTTGAACAAACACCAATTCACATGGGTGAGACAATCACGTGAAGCATCTATGTACAGCTACTGAGCCTATTTAGATATGCTTTTCAACAACGGATATCAAGAGACTAAAGCAACTTGGATAATAGAAGTAAGCTAAAAAGTTGTTTAATTTGTGCCTTCTAAATCATGAAAGAAAAAATGGCTTTCATGTCCCTTTAATTGCTTCTGAGCCTATGTATGATTTTCAACTATGTATACCAAGAGGCATACAATTAGTTAAGAGAAGTAAATTGAATTTAATTTTTTTTTTTTTTTTTTTTTTTTTTTTTTATGAATCGTGAAAGGTTAAAGGAACAGTCTAAAATTGCATGCCCTCTGAATCATGAAAGTTTCATTTTGACTAAACTTTCAAATTTGCTTTCTTTGTTAAAAGCCAACTGTTTTCTATGCCGTTGAAGCTGCCTTTTTTATCTCAGTGCATCTTGAGGTTTTTTTAGTTGCTAGTTAATGTGCCATATAGATCATTGTGCTCACGTGGAATTATTTGAGTCAGCACTGATTTGCTAAAATGCAAGTCTTTAAAGAACTGATAAGGGGGCAGTCTGCATAGGCTTTAGGTACAAGAGGTAAAATAGAAGTGTTGGTTATGCAAAACTGTGGAGTGGGTAAGAAGGATTATTTTTTTTTTTTTATTTTTTTTTTGCAAGCTATTTTGCCTGCAGCAGAGAAGAGGCACTCAGATGGTGCCTGAGATACATAAGTAGGGTTTTGTCATCACCAAGGTGGTATATTTTCTTAGCGCTCCACCATTGCAAGGGGCCTCTTAATAAAGTAAGCCTGGACTTCATTCTGGCATAAAAATATCTTTAATATCAATGGTAAACAACCGACTATAAGGTTAGGGGAGGAAAAATATTTAGTCCACTCTTAAACTAACAGAGGTTGAATTTGGTACATATTTCATAAATTAAAAATATAGGGGGGAAAAATGGACACACTGGTAACAGGACACAGCCTTACACATATCTATAGAGTACATATAATCAGCAATAGCAGGCGATCTGCTAAAAATTGTGCAAACAGGTAATAGGGGCATCAATTCATATAACAAATCTCATCAATCTCGGGCAAGGTGTAAATAACAAGCTGGGCACTATCATGCAAAGCACAGTCCCAAATTACCTGATCTAAGAAACAATCCTAATGATGACTCCTATTTTATTTCTGGGTTGCACAAAAAACAGGAGTAGTTGTAAACTTTAAAAAAAACAAAAAAAAACTGATAGTGTCCTGAAAAGTGAAACTTAAAATGTCTGTAGACGTCCTTTAGGCTAAGGGCATAACCATAAAACACAATACCATGTGCAGGAGTTCATTGGAGTGAAGCAGCTGGTGCTTTGTGAAAACTAATTGTCAACAAATCTCATAATCGATTAGTTGGTTTGCAACTATTTTCATTATCGATTATGCCGATTAGTTGTTGCAGCTCTAAGTTTATTAAACACAGTTGTAGACTAGAAATAATTTCGCATTTGAATGTCACATTAGAATATTACATTTGCAAATTGAATGAATACATAGCTAAACATTCTATTCTAATATTTTTGAATTTTATTGAAAAATTCGAAAACGAAAATAGAATGTTATATAAACATTTGATACGAATGTATAAAAATTTGTTTTAAATTTTGAATTTTTAGAAACCTTCGCCCATCCCTACTTCCAGCTATATCAGACCATTACTGATTCATGATTAAAATCACTGATTAAAATGAAACCTCTTCAAATAATGAACACCAGGGTAAATGTTTGATGTGCCACGACAGGTTGAATTTGATTTAAGTGTCAGTGTTCTGAAGCACCACGCCACCTTTTTAACCTTTAAGAGAAAACCAGGCCTTAGAAAGCAAATTAAA
Organism: Bombina bombina; assembly: GCF_027579735.1. Lineage (NCBI taxonomy): Eukaryota > Metazoa > Chordata > Amphibia > Anura > Bombinatoridae > Bombina > Bombina bombina. The sequence goes on along the minus strand of NC_069499.1, from coordinate 1,152,797,341 downwards.
TGGTTCCAGGTCCCCTCCAGACCTGCTGCTGCAGTCTGTCCTGGCCATGAGCAGAACCTAGAACTGTATTTCATGCAATTTTTTTTTTTTTTTTTTGACTCTTTGGTGTTCTGCCGTTGTAGATGAGGCCATTAGCAGCTAGCAAACTGACCATAACTTTTTGTGGACTTTCATGGCTTAGAGGCTCCCGGGAGTCTAAGGGGGTGCTAAAATTTAATCGGCAGGCTGAAGCAATTACCATCCTCGGGCTGGATCTTGGCATTGTGCTCTCCTTTTATATTTAGAGAAATTGCAGTCAAACACCTTGCATCTTGCAGATAAAACTGATGTTTAAATAAAGTGAGCATTCTGTATTTTTAAGATCTTATTCTTATTTCTGCCAGCAATTTTAAACGATAAGTACTAATAATGCAGCTTCACAAATGTTACAACTCTGGTAGACCTGAATTTTCTGTTCTGAGGTAATAGTGCAAATCTGTGTTTACATTTATTGCGTGGAGGGTTAATTTTGGCTTTAACACTTAACGCTGACATTGCTTCATGTTGTCGTCTAATGTGAAGGTGGGTATTTTCATTGTTTGACAAACGCTAAACATAGGTTTAATTTGAAAAACGTTTTGCCATTCTCTAGTCTGGTTTATAAAGTCCTTAACTGCTTTTCTAAAGTGAAAATGGACTTATAAATGTGTCACAATTTTGGATTGCAATCAGCAAAAGCAGAACACTCACATTAAGTATAGGTTATTTTCATGGAGTGCTTCAGATGAGCTAAAAATGTATTTGTGTCATCTGTTACATGGTGATTATCAAATAATTATAATCAACCCCCAAGTTACTACCAGTAGTCTATTGTACTAAAATGAACCTTGGCAAAATAATTTGTATATAGACATACAAAAAGAAAGCATGTCTATTACTGCAGCAAAAAGGTCAAATTATGAATGACTAGGCTCCTACAATACAGGAGCCGCATTTAGCATTCACTAAGCAGATGCTATGAACAAAGGGGAGAATTGCCTATTAACCATATGCCTAAATATTAGTATTTCTTAAACTAATGTTGGCATATTAATAAACAGGGAGAAGTGCGAACACTCCAGAGGTCAAGACATGCGTTAAACATAACTCTTCCTCAGAGGGGGTGTGAGCCACAGCTATGCGAGCATATTTAAGTCCCCCCCCTCTTGTGTCATTTGGCTTCCGTATTTATAATGGTTTATGCCTATTGGTCCGATAACATTGTCTATCATTTTCGATATCCTATCGGTCACCCACATGGGGTTTCTTAAAATATGCATGATGTCTTGACCAATAGTTAAATTTTCTCACTTCCTGATAGTATGTAATTGGTGGATCATTTCACTTCCTGATAGTATGTAATTGGTTGATTATTGTTTACAATTGTTCTTGCATCAATCGTGTGTTCTACATATCAGTTATATAATACATATACTACTTATATTTTAGTTGCAACCTTTTACTTTCTTCACACCATTACCATTCATCCTTTTTAAATTGAGAATGAAGTATGTTGGTAGAAAAAACAAAGTGTAGATCTAAATTTGATTAGATTCTAAATTCAGTCCTATTTTCACCTATAACACATTTTAATTATAACATCTATAATTTTTCACTTTTTTTTTTTTTTTCTCTCCTAACATTTTGACACCAATTATACCCACACACACCACAAATTGTCACTTAATTCTTTTTTTAATTGTTTAACTCTTCATAAAAAAATTGTAGTGATTTTGATGATCAATAAACCAAAAACATATCTCTTGCTGTAATCACAAATTATTCCTAAAATTTAAAGGGACAGTCTACACCAGAATTTTTGTTTTAAAAGATCGATAATCCCTTTATTACCCATTCCCCAGTTTTGCATAACAAACGGTTATAATATTCTTTTAACCTCTGTGATTATCTTGTATCTAAGCCTCTGCAAACTGCCCCTTTTCTCCAACATTGGTGTGTCTGGTCCACGGCGTCATCCTTACTTGTGGGAATATCTCTTCCCCAACAGGAAATGGCAAAGAGTCCCAGCAAAAGCTGTCCATATAGTCCCTCCTAGGCTCCGCCCACCCCAGTCATTCTCTTTGCCGTTGCACAGGCAACATCTCCACGGAGATGGTTAAGAGTATGTGGTGGTTTTTATTCTACTATCAAGAGTTTGTTATTTTAAAATAGTGCTGGTATGTACTATTTACTCTGAAACAGAAAAAGAGGAAGATTTCTGTTTGTGAGAGGAAGATGATTTTAGCAGCAGTAACTAAAATAGTTTGCTGTTTCCACATAGGACTGTTGAGATGAAGTAACTTCAGTTGGGGGAAACAGTTTGCAGACTTTTCTGCTTAAGGTATGACTAGCCATATTTCTAACAAGACTGTGTAATGCTGGAAGGCTGTCATTTTCTCCTCATGGGGACCGGTAAGCCATTTTCTTAGTCTCAAACAGAATAAAGGGCTTAATATGGGCTATAAAACTGGTAGACACTTTTATGGGCAAAATCGATTGATTTATTTGAGCATTTTATACATGTTTATGTCTGAAATTCACACTTATAAGCTTGGGGAACGTTTTTTAACATCAGGCACTGAGTTAGACACCTTTCCAGTTAGGAAGGGCCTTCCCAGTTGTAGGCTGAGCCTAATTTTCGCGCCATTACTGCGCAGTTACTTTTGAGAGCAAGACATGCAGATGCATGTGTGTGGATCTGAAAGTGGTTGGAAAAGTTCCTAGAAGGCTTCTTTTGGTATCGTATTCCCCTCTGAAAATTGGTGTGCAATACTTTTAATGCTTTAAATTTAAAGAGACAGTAACTGTTTGGTTTTAAAACTTTTTTTTGTACTTTCTTGACAAGTTTAAGCCTGTTTAACATGTCTGATCTTCAAACGTATAGAACATAGCTTATCTGAAGGAGCAATGTGTCTCCCCCTTTAAAATTGTGTGATAATTGTGCCATAGCGTCCAAACAAAGTAAGGACAGTACTGCCACAGATAGTAAAGTTGTCCAAGATGATTCATCAGATGAAGGGAGTAGACATGGTTCTACATCATCTCCTTCTGTGTCTATGCCAGTTTTGCCCACGCAGGAGGCCCCTAGTACTTCTAGCGCGCCAATGCTTATTACTATGCAACAATTGACGGCAGTAATGGATAACTCCATAGCAAATATTTTATCCAAAATGCCTGCATATCAGAGAGCGCGATTGCTCTTTGTTAAACGCTGAAGAGCAGGAGGGCACTGATAATTGTTCTGTCATACCCTCACACCAATCTGAAGGGGCCATGAGGGAGGTTTTGTCAGATGGGGAAATTTCAGATTTATGGACAGGGTTCACGCACTCAAGTTGGCTAATTCTTTTATTTTAGATGCCGCTTTGCAATTAGCTAGATTAGCGGCGTAAAATTCAGGGTTTGCAATTGTGGCGCGCAGAGCGCTTTGGCTAAAGTCTTGGTCAGCGGATGTATCTTCCAAGACAAAATTACTTAATATCCCCTTCAAGGGTAAAACTCTCTTTGGACCAGAATTGAGAGAGATTATCTCAGACATCACTGGGGGAAAGGGCCACGCCATCCCGCAAGATAGGCCTTTCAAAGCCAAGAATAAGTCTAATTTTCGTTCCTTTTGCAATTTCAGGAACGGACCGGCTTCCAACTCCGCATCCTCTAAACAAGAGGGAAATGCTTCACAAACCAAACCAGCCTGGAAACCCATGCAAGGCTGGAACAAGGGTAAGCAGGCCAAGAAGCCTGCTGCTGCTAACAAGACAGCATGAAGGAGTAGCCCCCGATCCGGGACCGGATCTAGTAGGGGGCAGACTCTCTCTCTTTGCTCAGGCTTGGGCAAGAGATGTTCAGGATCCCTGGGCACTAGAAATAGTTTCTCAGGGTTATCTTCTGGAATTCAAGGAACTACCCCCAAGGGGAAGGTTCCACATGTCTCACTTATCCTTAAACCAAATAAAGAGACAGGCATTCTTACATTGTGTAGAAGACCTGTTAAAAATGGGAGTGATACACCCAGTTCCAACGGCGGAACAGGGAATGGGATTTTACTCAAATCTGTTTGTGGCTCCCAAAAAAGAGGGAACTTTCAGACCAATTCTGGATTTAAAGATCCTAAACAAATTTCTCAGGGTTCCATCGTTCAAAATGGAAACCATTCGAACGATTCTACCTACAATCCAGGAAGGTCAATTTATGACTACCGTGGATCTAAAGGATGCATATCTACATATTCCTATCCACAAGGATCATCATCAGTTCCTAAGGTTCGCCTTTCTGGACAAACATTACCAGTTTGTGGCGCTCCCATTCGGGTTAGCCACTGCTCCAAGGATTTTCACAAAGGTACTCGGGTCCCTTCTAGCGGTCCTAAGACCAAGGGGCATTGCAGTAGTACCTTACTTGGACGACATTCTGATACAAGCATCGTCTCTCTAAGGCAAAGGATCATACAGACATCGTTCTGGCCTTTCTCAGATTTCACGGATGGCAGGTGAACATAGAAAAAAGTTCCCTGTCTCCGTCGACAAGAGTTCCTTTCTTGGGAACAATAGATTCTTTAGAAATGAGGATTTTCCTGACAGAAGTCAGAAAGTCAAAGCTTCTAAACGCTTGTCAAGTTCTTCATTCTATTCCACGTCCTTCCGTAGCTCAGTGCAGCTCAGTGCATGGAAGTAGTAGGATTGATGGTTGCAGCAATGGACATAGTTCCTTTTGCGCAAATTCATCTAAGACCATTACAACTGTGCATGCTGAAACAGTGTAATGGGGACTATACAGACTTGTCTCCAGTGATTCAGGTAGATCAGAAGACCAGAGACTCACTCCGTTGGTGGCTAACCCTGGACCACTTGTCCCATGGAATGAGCTTCCGCAGACCAGAGTGGGTCATCGTCACGACCGACGCCAGTCTAGCAGGCTGGGGCGCGGTCTGGGAATCCCTGAAAGCTCAGGGACTATGGTCTCGGGAAGAGTCTCTTCTCGCGATAAACATTCTGGAACTGAGAGCGATATTCAATGCTCTCGGGGCTTGGCCTCAGCTAGCAAAGGCCAGATTTATAAGATTCCAATCAGACAACATGACTGTTGCTTATATCAATCATCAGGGGGGAACAAGGAGTTCCCTGGCGATGAGAGAAGTGACCAAAATAATAGAATGGGCGGAGGATCACTCCTGCCACCTATCTGCGATCCACATCCCAGGAGTGGAAAACTGGGAGGCGGATTATCTGAGTCGTCAGACATTCCATCCGGGGGAGTGGGAACTTCACCCGGAGATCTTTGCCCAATTAACTCAATTATGGGGCATTCCAGACATGGATCTGATGGCGTCTCGTCAGAACTTCAAGGTTCCTTGCTACGGGTCCAGATCCAGGGATCCCAAGGCGGCTCTAGTGGATTCACTAGTAGCGCCTTGGACCTTCAACCTAGCCTATGTGTTTCCACAGTTTCCTCTCATTCCCAGGCTGGTAACCAGGATCAAGCAGGAGAGGGCCTCGGTGATCTTGATAGCTCCTGCGTGGCCAAGCAGGACTTGGTATGCAGACCTGGTGAATATGTCATCGGTTCCACCATGGATGCTACCTTTTGAGACAGGATCTTGTGGTACAGGGTCCATTCGAACATCCAAATCTAGTCTCTGCAGCTGACGGCTTGGAAATTGAACGCTTGATTTTATCTAAGCGTGGGTTTTCGGATTCTGTGATAGATACTCTGGTACAAGCCAGAAAACCTGTAACTAGAAAGATTTACCATAAAATATGGAAAAGATATATCTGTTGGTGTGAATCCAAGGGATTCTCATGGAGTACGATTAAGATTCCTAGGATCCTTTCCTTCCTACAAGAGGGTTTGGATAAGGGATTATCAGCGAGTTCTCTAAAGGGACAGATTTCTGCTTTATCTGTCTTGTTACACAAACGACTAGCAGCTGTGCCAGATGTTCAAGCATTTGTTCAGGCTCTGGTTAGGATTAAGCCTGTTTACAGACCTTTGACTCCTCCCTGGAGTTTAAATCTAGTTCTTTCAGTTCTCCAAGGGGTTCCGTTTGAACCTTTACATTCCATAGATATTAAGTTGTTATCTTGGGAAAGTTTTGGTTGCTATTTCTTCTGCTAGAAGAGTTTCTGAGTTATCTGCTCTGCAGTGTTCTCCGCCCTATCTGGTGTTTCATTCACATAAGGTTGTTTTGCGTACTAAGCCTGGTTTTCTTCCAAAGGTTGTTTCCAACAAAAATATTAACCAGGAGATAGTTGTACCTTCTTTGTGTCCGAATCCAGTTTCAAAGAAGGAACGTTTGTTACACAATTTTAGACATAGTCCGTGCTCTAAAATTCTATTTAGAAGCTACAAAAGAGTTCAGACAAACTTCTTCTGTTAGTCGCTTTTTGACCTCTCCTTTTACCAGAATAGACAGCTACCTCTCTTTCCTTTTGGCTTAAAAGCATCATCCGATTGGCTTACGAGACTGCCGGACGGCAGCCTCCTGAAAGAATCACAGCTCGCTCTACTAGGGCTGTGGCTTCCACATGGGCCTTCAAGAACGAGGCTTCTGTTGATCAGATATGTAAGGCAGCGACTTGGTCTTCCCTGCACACTTTTGCCAAATTTTACAAATTTGATACTTTTTGCTTCTTCGGAGGCTATTTTTGGGAGAGAGGTTTTGCAAGCCGTGGTGCCTTCTGTTTAGGTAACCTGATTTGCTCCCTCCCTTCATCCGTGTCCTAAAGCTTTGGTATTGGTTCCCACATGTAAGGATGACGCCGTGGACCGGACACACCAATGTTGGAGAAAACAGAATTTATGCTTACCTGATAAATTACTTTCTCAAAGGGTGTGTCCGGTCCACGGCCTGCCCTGGTTTTTTAATCGGGTTTGATGAATTATTTTCTCTAACTACAGTCACCACGGCACCCTATGGTTTCTCCTGTTTTTTTCCTCCTGTCGGTCGAATGACTGGGGTGGGCGGAGCCTAGGAGGGACTATATGGACAGCTTTTGCTGGGACTCTTTGCCATATCCTGTTGGGGAAGAGATTCCCACAAGTAAGGATGACGCCGTGGACCGGACACACCAATGTTGGAGAAAACAGAATTTATGCTTACCTGATAAATTACTTTCTCCAACGGTGTGTCCGGTCCACGGCCTGCCCTGGTTTTTTAATCGGGTTTGATGAATTATTTTCTCTAACTACAGTCACCACGGCACCCTATGGTTTCTCCTGTTTTTTTCCTCCTGTCGGTCGAATGACTGGGGTGGGCGGAGCCTAGGAGGGACTATATGGACAGCTTTTGCTGGGACTCTTTGCCATATCCTGTTGGGGAAGAGATTCCCACAAGTAAGGATGACGCCGTGGACCGGACACACCGTTGGAGAAAGTAATTTATCAGGTAAGCATAAATTCTGTTTTTTCAGTTCTTTTGACAGACTTGCAGTTTAGCCAATCAGTGCCTGCTCCCAGATAACTTCACGTGCACGAGCACAGTGTTATCTATATGAAATACGTGAACTAACACCCTCTAGTGGTGAAAAACTGTTAAAATGCAATCTGAAAAGAGGTGGACTTCAAGGTCTAAGAAATTAGCATATGAACCTCCTAGGTTAAGTTTTCAACTAAGAATACCAAGAGAACAAAGCAGAATTGGTGATGAAAGTAAATTGGCAAATTGTTTAAAATTACATGCTCTATCTGAATCATGAAAGTTTATTTTGGCCTAGACTGTCCCTTTAATGTTTTTCTTTCCTAAGATATGGAGAGTCCACGACATCCTCAATTACTAGTGGGGAATATCATTCCTGGTCAGCAGGAGGCAAAGAGCTTTTAAGTGTCACTCCCCTACCCACAATCCCCAGTCATTCTCTTTTGCCTCCCTCAATGGAGGAGGAAGTTTTGGTCCACTCAAGTCACCAATTCTACCCTTCCCATGTACGGTAGGGAACCTCAGAAACCTGGGTGTAGAGGTTGTCATTATTAACGTTTCATAATGTTAAGTGATGGGGTTTTTTTGTTTGTTTTTTTCCATCAAAATTATGTATTTAAAGGGACAGTCAACACCAGAATGTTTGTTTAAAAAGATAGATAATCCCTTTATTACCAATTCCCCAGTTTTGCAAAACCAATACGGTTATATTGGTACACTTTTTTTGTTAATTTTTTTTTATTTCAGTGACTTATCTAAGCATCTTCTGACCGCCCCTAATCTCATGACTTTTAGTTCTATTGACTTGCATTTTAGCCAGTTAGTGCAGTGTCTGCCACTAGCCACGTGCGTGATCACAATGCTATCTATATGGCCTACATGAGCTTGCTCTCCCCTGCTGTGAAAAGTAAATAAAATAGAGGCAGTCTTCAAGGGCTTAAAAATTATCATATGCACCTTCCTAGGTTTGCTTTCAACTAGAATACCAAGAGAACAAAGCAACATTTTTGATAAAAGTAAATTGGAAAGTTGTTTAAAATTACATGCCATATTTGAAAAATTAAATTTTTTTTTAACTTGACTGTCCCTTTAATTGTTTTTTATTTTTGTGGGATTTCTCCAGCTATGAACATGGTATCTGACCCCATTGTTTTGCATAAATGCTTATGCCTAGAGACCCATATTGTTGCACCTAGGCCTCAGTTCTAGTTTTTATCTAGAACTTTAGAATGCAAAGATAAATTATTGCCCTCTGAGCCAAATGTTTCTCAGGATGATGCTGTTCATGCAATGCAACAGCTTTCTCTTCAAACATCCCAAGCAGAAATTGCTGCTATGTATCTGCTGTGGCATTATCTGCTTTTCCTATGTTGAAGGGAAAACGCAAAAGGAAAATAAGAAGATTCAGCTGGTAAGGTTTCTGTTCAACCTGCTGCTACACAGGTTGTCCTTTCTCAAAAGTTTGAGGATACATTGGTAGCCTGAGGGTGAAATCTCCGATTCGGACAGTGTAATTCCTTCATTTGATGCTAAAGTACTAACCTTTAGATTTAAGCTTGAGCACCTTTGTGTATTAAAGGTTTTGGCTACCTTGGATGACTCGATACTCCTGTTCTTGTCCTAAGAAATCTCATAGACTTTATAAATACTATGATGTTCCTTCCTCTCAAAGTGTTTCCTGTTTCAGACCGTGCCACAGATTATTTCACAGGAATGGGAGAAGCCAGGGATATTATATCTATCTCTCTCCATCCTGTCGCTGACTCCATTAAAGATTGATGGAGCACAGTGCCTAAAGTAGAAGGGGCTATTTGTACTCTGGCTAAGAACTACTATCCCTATAGAGGATAGCTGCTCTTTAAAGGATCCAATGGACAAAAAAAATGGAGGCTTATTTTGAAGATATGTGCCTCAAGGTCTTCAATGACAACCTGAATTTTTGTATTGCCACTGTGCCAAGTGCAGAATCTTATTGGTGTGGCGCCATGTCTGATCTAATCTTAGTAGAGACCCCTTTGAAGGAGATCAAAGACAGAATTAAGGCTCTCAAACTAGCCATTTCGTTTATTTTTGATGCTACCATGCAAGTTATTAAACTGGGAGCCAAGATATCTGGCTTCACTGCCCTAGCCCGCAGGGCGCTGTGGCTGAAATCCTGGTCAGCGGATGTTACCTCTAAGTCCAAGCTTCTGGCGCTTCCTTGCAAGGGTAAGACCTTGTTTGGACCTGATCTGGCAGAAATTTCTGATATTACTGGTGGAAAAGGGTTTTTTTTTTTTTTTTTTTTTTTTTTACCACAAAAATAGACCTAAAGGACGTCAAAGTAATTTTTGTTCCTTTCGTAACTTCAAAGGAAAGTCTTCCTCGTCCGAGTGGTTTTCCTGTACCTGCTTGGTCTTAAAACAAGGGGAAGCAATCTAAGAAACCTGCAGCAGAGTCTATCCGCATGAAGGGTTTGCCCCGATCCAGGATCGGATCAAATGGGGGGGGCAGACTTTCTTTTTCATCAAACTTAAATGAGATGTCCCAGATCCTTGGGCTGTGGACATAGTATCTCAGGGTTACCAAATAGAACTCAAAACCTTTCCTCCCAGGGGCAGGTTCCACCTCAAGATTATCTGCAGACCAGATAAAGAGACGTTCTTGAATTGCGTTTGCAACCACTCTTCCCCGTGAGTGGTCGTTCCAGTAAGGGAACAGTCTAGAATTCTATTTATCTGTTTATGGTTCCCAAAAAAAGAGGGGACTTTTTGTCCTATTCTAGACCTAAAGTGTCAAGTTTCTCAGGGTACCATCCTTCAAAATAGACACCATTCGTTCCATTCTTCCTTTGGTCCAAGAGGGTCAGTTCATGACAACCATAGACCTGAATATGGTACAAACAAGGAAGGTAGCACTCAGATGAAAGAAAACACCTTTTATTGGAGCAACGTTTCAAGGCTTCCTGCCCCTTTCTCAAGCTTACATACACTGAGGTGTGAACACAACTTTATTCACAAGGCAATTTTAATGAAGGAACAATCCCCAGGCTGACTGGGGGCGTGAGTAAATGACATCAGACATGTATAATACAAACACTTGTAAGTAATAACCCAATGGAAACTGATAAGGGGATTGGGCCCTCAAATATTATATAAAATTAAAAACAAAAAAGTAATACAGAAGGCAGGCATTAAAGGAATATCTATAAATATTAAATTAAGCAAACAAATCAAGTTAAGGGCATTAGATCAAATTCCCTATTGAGGCCTTTAAGTGTCATGGTGTCTAATAACCAAATCCATTTTGCTTCTCTATACAACTGATCCCTCATTCTGTCTCCCCCTCTTGGCTTTTTATTGGAATGATCTATGACCATGAATCTTAACTGGTTGGCTTGATGGCCCTTTTTCAAAAAGTGGGAGGAGACAGGAAGATGGGATTGTTTCTCATTGCCAATATTGGATTTATACTGGCAGAAGCGGGAGTTGACAGCTTGATGTTCTGCCGAGATGCCATCAGATTCAAGGTCGAGAGATCCGCAGGCCGCCCTGATAGATGCTCTGGCAGTTCCTTGGGATTTCAGTCTGGCATATCGGTTTGCTCTTCTTCCACGAGTCATTGCTCGTATAAAACAGAGCATCAGTAATATAGCTCCTGCATGGCCTTGCAGGATCTGGTATGCAGACCTAGTAAATGTTATCTATTCCACCTTGGAGGGTGCCTCCTGAGTAAGGACCTTGTAACTCTGGGTCCTTTCCTTTTATCCAAATCTCGTTTCTCTGAAGCTTACTGCTTGGAGATTGAACGCTTAGTTCTGTCTAAGCGTGGTTTTTCTGAGTTTGTCATTGAGACCATGATCCAGGCTCGCAAGCCTGTTACTAGAAAGATTTACCATAAGGTATGGCGTAAATGCACTTTTTTTTTTTTGTTTTTTTTTTTTTTGTTTGAATCCAAGGCCTGTGTAAGTCTGTTGCTCCTCCTTGGAGCCTTAGCCTTAAAGTTTTTTTTGCAGCAGGCTCAGTTTAAGCTATTGAGTTATTTTGGAAGGTTGTTTCTTATTGCTTTCTCTTCTGCTCAGTCTCGGAACTCTCTGCTTTGCAGGTCGATTTGCATTATTTTTCATTCTGATAAGGCGTTTCTTTGTACTAAATTGTGGTTTCGGATAGAAATATTAATCAGGAAATTGTTGTTCCTTCTCTGTCCTAATCCTTCCTTGCACAAGGAACGTATGTTGTACATGCTCTAAAATTCTACCTACAGGCGACTAAGGATTTTCCCCTGCCATGTTTCTCTGGAAAACGTAAAGGTCAGAAAGCTACTGCTACTTTCTATCTGGTTGAGAAGTATAATTCGTTTTGCTTATGAGACTGCTGGTCAGCAGCCTCCTGATAATTACGGTGGCTCATTCCACGGGGGGCTGTCTCCTCTTTATCTTTCAAAAATTAAGCTTCTGTGGAACAGATTTGCAAGGCTGCAACTTGGTCCTCCCTGCATACTTTTTCCAAATTTGATACTTTTGCCTCGGCTGAGGCTTCTTTTGGGAGAGGTTCTTCAAGCGGTGGTGCCTTCTTTTTAGGTCTGCCTGTCTTGTTCTCCCTCCCTAGTCATCTGTTTTCTAGCTTGGGTATTTGGTTCCCACTAGTAACTGATGTCGTGGACTCATGTTAGGAAAGAAAACAAAATGTATGCTTACCTGATAAATTTATTTCTGTAAATGGAGTCCACGACCCCACCCTTTATTTTAGACAGTTATTTTTCTTTACTAAACCTCAGGCACCTACTCCTTTGTGTTACTCATTTTTCCATTTTCTTTCAGTCGAATGACTGGATTGTGGGTAGGGGAGTGACACTTAACAGCTTTGCTGTGGTGCTCTTTGCTACCTCCTGCTGGCCAGGATTAATATTCCCCACTAGTAATTTATGACGTTGTGGACTCTCCATATCCGGAAAAAATATTTATCAGGTAAGCATAAACTCTTCGTTTTTAGAGTGATTACATGATTTTGATTCACATGATACAAGCGATCCGTGTGAAATATCATCTGCATAATACTCTAGTTGCCAATACCGTTGGCGCAACTAATTTGCTATCACTCATAAAATGCATCTTTGCAGGCTAATAACTGTTTCCAACTCACTACGATGCAAGCACAATTGTAAACGGTGATCCACCAATTACATACTATCAGGAAGTGAAAGATTAAACTATTGTTTGAGACATCATGCCCCCCTCGCGAGGCCCGGTAGTCTGTTGTGCAGGTTACCATGGCAACACTCAAACGCACAGAGAACTCTGCCTCACGAGAGAGGGGGAAGACCTATTGCAAGTGAATCAGGAGTCTCCTGGGCCAGACAATAGAATAGCCAGTATCTTTCCTACTAAGATGGGCACACTCCTGTACCTCGACAGACCACCAGAGAATGGTTAGTGTCCTGGGCCCCTGCACCTAGACAGGACTGCACTGGTACTCGCAGAACCACCATGGAATGTAGTCCCCCCTCCCTGGTGTCAGGTAAGAGGCAGGGAGGGGGGAAATAAAATTAAAAACCTGCAGCCCCTATTCCACCAATTCACACTAACACTGTAGTTGGTCATTTTCAGCCAAGGGCATCCTGAATTCATTTCTGTGCATCTCTAATATGATTGTCAAGGCCATCGGACAAATAGGCATATACCTTTATACCCATGGAAGCCAATAGATATGAGGGAGAAGGACTTTGTTAAATACGCTCTCATAGTGATGGTGCACACCTCCTTAGGAAGCGTTATGTGAAACGCATGTCAGTATAAATAAAAAAAAATAGATGAGAACTCTCCGGATGTTCTAACATTAGTTTAAGATCCTGATATTTGGGCATATGGTTAATAGGGAATGTTCCATTTGATTGCAACATCTGCTTCTTACATGTTAATTGTGGCTTCCAGATTGTAGGAGCCTAGACATTCATAACTTGAACTTTTTGCTGCAGTGATAGCCTTCTTTTTGATTCCCTTATATCATATTACCAGAGCATTGGTTATCTCTTGTGTGACTGTGTATATTCAATAAATTTTATATACTTTCATATCTCTATTTAGATCTATATTTAACTCAGATTAGGTGGTGACTTCTTTTTTTTTTTATACACAGGGTCTGGCATGCTTTCTTTTTGTGTATCTCTCTTTATATAATTTATGTAATTATCTAGCTGATGCTATATCAGTTTTTCCTGGCAAGGTGTAGGCATCTAATAATTTCTACTGGAGATTTCACCACCTCCTCAAAACCATTTATTCTAATACTAAAATGAACCTGTCTTTAAATGATCATAAATGTACTCTGTGGCTCTAGCTTAAGGGAAAAGTGTGATCAATGAGGACCCAGAGGAATCCTATGTTGCTGTTTATAAACAATGAGTAACCAGTATCATTCGGACCTCACAAACTAAACCTGGACTGTTCTGATGTCCCATTATCATGGGAGATACCTTTTGCTATATCACTGCAGTGTTGTCCATGAATTATACTGCCCCCAATGGCCAATTTATAACATGTACAAAGCCCCAAATTTGGAATTCCAAAACGAACTTATTCTGAAAACCAGACTTTAAATTTTTATTGTATTACCAGTTTCCCTGCCTGTTGGTCACAATCCTCCTTTTTTTTTTTTTTTTTTTTTTTTTGTGTTCTAAAATGCAAATAGTCTAAAACAAATATTCAACAATCAAATGTCTATGTAGACTAAAGGATATATCCATATGTAATCTGTTAAGTATGATTGCACCTCTAACAGAGGAAAGATAACACAATAGTGAAGTCCTGACTATTGAGATAGAAGCCAAAATAAACTGTACTCTAAGATATAGCTCTTCATTACGTAATAGCCCATGAATATTCTAACTTCATTGAATAAAAAGGGTTTTTGAATTGTTCCTGCCTTACACATGTGAAAATAAAATAATCATTTGGGTACAATGGGAAACTGCTGCAAATTACAAAACTCTTGGCAGAACTGAGACTCATCTGCACAGCGATTAAGCAAGTAGTTTGTTAGAAGTCCAAACCCTCTGTAATCGGGCCTCAGTGTCCAATGCGACGTAAGTTTCATCAGATGGGAGTATGGTTTCTTTTGGCTTGTCTCTCTAATAAACAGGACTCCACCGTTAGGTGGAATTTCCTTTCTGTTGGAGGTGCAATCATCCTGAACAGGAGAAGACATAGACATTATATCCTTTTATTGCACATAAACAAAATTATAAATGTATAGTAATCTAAGATACAAAATAAATGTGTAGAATATTAGGCAGTGAGTGCACCCATTAAAGTCCTGGCAGAACACTGATTTGTTTTTTATATATAATGCAAATATCATGACTTTTTTTTTTTTTTTTTTTTTTTTTTTAACCTGGGTCTCCAAAAATCCCTGTACTATGCATCAGCTTTGCCTGTATCCTGTTGCTTGGATATCACTCATTTATCTTTGAACACGCTTGTGTCTGAAGGTTATAACTCCATAAACTATGGGACAACACACAGGAAATCCCGACACAACATCCTTAATCATGTAGCTTGCTTAATTAAGTTGCATGCATATCATTTCTGCTCTTGATTGCTTCCTACTGCAGGCTCCTGGAAATCTGAGTCAGTATTGTAATCAGACTGTTTACCCTCATGACAGTCTTCAATCTGCTGTTTTTACTGTATTGTCTGTTTTACAGAATGCAGGGTCCCTCCCCAAGGAGGGAGTCACCGGCTTCTAGTGTGGGTGTATCACTCCTTAAATTCTCTCCCTTTTTACCTTTCTTGTTCAATTTTTTTTTTTTTTTTTTGCTCAACAACTTGAGGAAAAAATTGTGTAAATCTTGCATATGCACTCACCAAGCAGCGAGTATTGCTCAAAGGAAGATGAGGTTATGACCCAGGAAGCAACTGGCCCTCGTTCCCTGGTTTAGAGCATCAAAGGGACCCCCTACTAACTACACAATTTTTAGCTTGGTGCAGCTGGATCCTTCCTATGCCTCGCAGATGTGAAATCTAAATCAGTTATGTATATACACAATATAATTGCCTATGAAAATTTCACTCGTCTCATAAGGGTGGACAAAATTTCTCCTAGATTTTGAACAAACTTGTCGATTCCTGATGGTGTAAACTATGGGTTATGGAAAAGATTCAGCTTTTCACTAAAATTACAAGTTCAACAGTCGCCATGACCCTGCTAAATTCTACATCACGTCACTATATAACTTAGTGTGCTTAATAACTTCACCCTCTTGCAACCAACACAACTGGGCGCTGTGGCATTTTATACCTGGGTATAAGTTTAACTATCTCCCTGTAAATATAACTTTCTTTCTAGTGGTTGAGTCCACAACTTTGCTCTTTGCCTCTTGTTAGACACACTACTCTGCTGTGTGCACCAGGACATACTACACAGGGGGTTCATAACCTGGTGTTTTGGCAGTGGCTCACTGTTTGACACCCTGAGAGGGTAAACTGTGCCTTATAATACAGGCAGAGTGGGGATCTTTATGTTGCTACGGGTGGCAGTGTGATCCGTTACAGTAAGGAGGGTGTTAATTTTTAGTTTTGTGCCAAAGCAAACTCTTGGTGTGCATACCTGCCCCTTCACTACTTTGCTAGTGGACCAAGCCAACTGTGCTACTTGTGCAGCTTGCATCTGATTTTGCTGTGGACCGCAGTTCTGGCTTCCATGAGCACCAGCTATAGGAGGGGGTAAGACTTCCATACCGGAGTTTAGCAAAGAGTGTGGGCCACACTATTGGCTCTGTGGATCTTTAAAATTAGACTTGTAGAAATTAGTAAGTAAAGGCTTTCAGCCTTTATTTCAAGGGACCTAGTAACTGGTGGGGTTTTTTGTTTTATGCTTGGGTATAGTTTTCCACGAGTAAGGTCATGGACTCACAATCATTATGAAGCGAACCTGATTTTTCATAAAATGAGCCAATAGGTTCCCATATCATGTGGGATATATTTCCTGCTACTAGGTTAAAAACCCTCAAGCTTAAACACGTCTTCTCCCCACTGTCCTAGGAGAGAGGTTGAGTGGTGCTCTGCAAGCAAGATTTTTTTTTTTTCTTTTTACTCCTATATTGAAAGCAGGGGTGGAACTACCATTGGTGCAGTGGCACCAGGGCCCAAAAGCTGGAGGGTGCCCATAACGGCCAGTCTATAAATAGCCTTATGCAGAATGTGTACAATCCAAATGCAGGGAAGCCTTTTATTACTGCAAATTGCAGGTACTTCTGTCTATCCTCAATCATTATATTGAGCAGAATCTTATTACTTTTGGGGGGGGCTAAAATATTGCACCAGGGCCCTCTAAGTAGATCTGGGAGTTCAGACCTGACTTGAGACCCAATATCCATCTTCCATCTTTACTCAGGGAAGACTTCGTGATAATTTATCCAAACAGGGATAAAGGAATACCTCCGTTATGGCATGTCGATACCCTCATGGATAAATCGAAGCCATAATTGCCCTCAGGTTTCACAGGGACCTTGTCTTAGCCTCCACCTGAGGGGTTGATAGTATATCATACAGTATTCTCTGCTGTATATTTACTTGCACTGGATGAGCTCTCTACTGGATCCACATTCGCAGGGAGAAAGGCCTCTGCAAGCTTGTAAGATAGTGGCGTGGTGTTGCAGTTTGGGTAAGTGACTCGGACACTAAATACAGCCTAGGAACTCTTGTAATCTCCTCCTTAAATAGATACTACATAGTTACCTATGTTTCTTTCATGTAATTAGCAAGAGTCCATGAGCTAGTGACGTATGAGATATACATTCCTACCAGGAGGGGCAAAGTTTCCCAAACCTCAAAATGCCTATAAATACACCCCTCACCACACCCACAAATCGGTTTTACAAACTTTGCCTCCCATGGAGGTGGTGAAGTAGTTTGTGCTAGATTCTTCGTTGATATGCGCTTCACAGCAGGCTGGAGCCCGGTTTTCCTCTGTGTGCAGTGACAGAGGGATGTGAAGAGAGTATTGCCTATTTGAATTCAATGATCTCCTTCTACGGGGTCTATTTCATAGGTTCTCTGTTATCGGTCGTAGAGATTCATCTTTTACCTCCCTTTTCAGATCGACAATATATTCTTATTTATATACCATTACCTCTGCTGATTTTCGTTTCAGTACTGGTTTGGCTTTCTACTACATGTAGATGAGTGTCCTGGGGTAAGTAAGTCTTATTTTCTGTGACACTCTAAGCTATGGTTGGGCACTTTTTTATAAAGTTCTAAATATATGTATTCAAACATTTATTTGCCTTGACTCAGGATGTTCAACATTCCTTATTTCAGACAGTCAGTTTCATATTTGGGATAATGCATATGAATGAATAATTTTTTTCTTACCTTAAAATTTGACTTTTTCCCTGTGGGCTTTTAGGCTCGTGGGGGCTGAAAATGCTTCATTTTATTGCGTCATTCTTGGCGCAGACTTTTTTGGCGCAAAATTTTTTTTTCTGTTTCCGGCGTCATACGTGTCGCCGGAAGTTGCGTCATTTTTGACGTTCTTTTGCGTCAAAAGTGTCGGCGTTCCGGATGTGGCGTTATTTTTGGCGCCAAAAGCATTTAGGCGCCAAATAATGTGGGCGTCATTTTTGGCGCTAAAATAATGTAGAGACAATAGTGATGCCCATATTTTTTAAGTCTCATTATTTATTGCTTCTGGTTGCTAGAAGCTTGTTCACTGGCATTTTTTCCCATTCCTGAAACTGTCATTTAAGGAATTTGATCAATTTTGCTTTATATGTTTGTTTTTTTCTATTACATATTGCAAGATGTCCCACGTTGAAACTGAGTCAGAAGATACTTCTGGAAAATCACTGCCTGGTGCTGGAGCTACCAAAGCTAAGTGTATCTGCTGTAAACTTGTGGTATCTGTTCCTCCAGCTGTTGTTTGTACTGTTTGTCATGACAAACTTGTTAATGCAGATAATATTTCCTTTAGTACTGTTACATTACCTGTTGCTGTTCCGTCAACATCTAATACTCAGTGTTCCTGATAACATAAGAGATTTTGTTTCTAAATCCATTAAGAAGGCTATGTCTGTTATTCCTCCTAGTAAACGTAAAAGGTCTTTTAAAACTTCTCATTTTTCAGATGAATTTTTAAATGAACATCATCATTCTGATAATGGTTCTTCTGGTTCAGAGGATTCTGTCTCAGAGGTTGATGCTGATAAAACTTCATATTTATTTAAAATGGAATTTATTCGTTCTTTACTTAAAGAAGTCCTAATTGCATTAGAAATTGAGGATTCTGGTCCTCTTGATACTAAATCTAAACGTTTAGATAAGGTTTTTAAATCTCCTGTAGTTATTCCAGAAGTTTTTCTTGTCCCTGGTGCTATTTCTGAAGTAATTTCCAGGGAATGGAATAATTTGGGTAATTCATTTACTCCTTCTAAATGTTTTAAGCAGTTATATCCTGTGCCATCTGACAGATTAGAATTTTGGGACAAAATCCCTAAGGTTGATGGGGCTGTCTCTACTCTTGCTAAGCTTACTTGTGTTCAGGTAATCTTCTTAGACCTGCTATATCTTTAGCGGATGTTGCTGCAGCTTCAACTTTTTGGTTAGAAGCTTTAGCGCAACAAGTAACAGATCATAATTCTCATAGCATTATTATTCTTCTACAACATGCTAATAATTTTATTTGTGATGCCATCTTTGATATCATTAGAGTTGTCAGGTATATGTCTCTAGCTATTTTAGCTAGAAGAGCTTTATGTCTTAAGACTTGGAATGCTGTTATCTTCTAAGTCTACTCTGCTTTCCCTTTCTTTCCAGGGTAATAAATTGTTTGGTTCTCAGTTGGATTCTATTATCTCAACTGTTACTGGAGGGAAAGGAACTTTTTTACCACAGGATAAATAATCTAAAGGTAAATTTAGGTCTAATCGTTTTTCGTTCCTTTCGTCACAACAAGGAACAAAAACCTGATCCTTCATCCTCAGGAGCGGTATCAGTTTGGAAACCATCTCCAGTCTGGAATAAATCCAAGCCTTTTAGAAAATCAAAGCCAGCTCCTAAGTCCACATGAAGGTGCGGCCCTCATTCCAGCTCAGCTGGTAGGGGTCAGATTATGTTTTTTTCAAAGAAATTTGGATCAATTCCGTTCTGAATCTTTGGATTCAGAACATTGTTTCAGAAGGGTACAGAATTGGCTTCAAGATAAGGCCTCCTGCAAAGATTTTTCTTTCCTGTGTCCCAGTAAACCCAGCGAAGGCTCAAGCATTTCTGAAATGTTTCAGATCTAGAATTGGCTGGAGTAATTATGCCAGTTCCAGTTCTGGAACAGGGACTGGGGTTTTATTCAAATCTCTTCATTGTACCAAAGAAGGAGAATTCCTTCAGACCAGTTCTGGATCTAAAAATATTGAATTGTTATGTAAGGATACCAACATTCAAAATGGTAACTGTAAGGACTATCCTGCCTTTTGTTCAGCAAGGGCATTATATGTCTACAATAGATTTACAGGATTCATATCTGCATATTCCGATTCATCCAGATCACTATCAGTTTCTGAGATTCTCTTTCCTAGACAAGCATTACCAGTTTGTGGCTCTGCCGTTTGGCCTAGCTACAGCTCCAAGAATTTTTACAAAGGTTCTCGGTGCCCTTCTGTCTAATCAGAGAACAGGGTATTGTGGTATTTCCTTATTTGGACGATATCTTGGTACTTGCTCAGTCTTTACATTTAGCAGAATCTCATACGAATCGACTTGTGTTTTTTCTTCAACATCTTGGTTGGAGGATCAATTTACCAAAAAGTTCATTGATTCCTTAGACACAGGTAACCTTTTTAGGTTTCCAGATAGATTCAGTGTCCATGACTCTGTCTCTGACAGACAAGAGACGTCTAAAATTGATATCAGCTTGTCAACCTTCAGTCACAATCATTCCCTTCGGTAGCCTTATGCATGGAAATTCTAGGTCTTATGACTGCTGCATCGGACGCTATCCCCTTTGCTCGTTTTCACATGCGGCCTCTTCAGCTCTGTATGCTGAACCAGTGGTGCAGGGATTACACAAAGATATCTCAATTAATATCTTTAAAACCGATTGTACGACACTCTCTGACGTGGTGGACAGATCACCATCGTTTAGTTCAGGGGGCTTCTTTTGTTCTTCCAACCTGGACTGTAATTTCAACAGATGCAATTCTTACAGGTTGGGGAGCTGTGTGGGGGTCTCTGACAGCACAAGGGGTTTGGGAATCTCAGGAGGTGAGATTACCGATCAATATTTTGGAACTCCGTGCAATTTTCAGAGCTCTTCAGTCTTGGCCTCTTCTAAAGAGAGAATCGTTCATTTGTTTTCAGACAGACAATGTCACAACTGTGGCATACATCAATCATCAAGGAGGGACTCAGTCCTGTGGCTATGAAAGAAGTATCTCGAATTCTGGTATGGGCGGAATCCAGCTCCTGTCTAGTTTATGCGGTTCATATCCCAGGTATAGACAATTGGGAAGCGGATTATCTCAGTCGCCAAACGTTGCATCCGGGCGAATGGTCTCTTCACCCAGAGGTATTTCTTCAGATTGTTCAAATGTAGGGACTTCCAGAAATAGATTTGATGGCCTCTCATCTAAACGAGAAACTTCCCAGGTATCTGTCCAGATCCAGGGATCCTCAAGCGGTAGCAGTGGATGCATTGTCACTTCCTTGGAAGTATCATCCTGCCTATATCTTTCCGCCTCTAGTTCTTCTTCCAAGAGTAATCTCCAAGATTCTGAAGGAATGCTAGTTTGTTCTGCTGGTAGCTCCAGCATGGCCTCACAGGTTTTGGTATGCGGATCTTGTCCGGATGGCCTCTTGCCAACCGTGGACTCTTCCGTTAAGACCAGACCTTCTGTCGCAAGGTCCTTTTTTCCATCAGGATCTCAAATCCTTAAATTTAAAGGTATGGAGATTGAACGCTTGATTCTTGGTCAAAGAGGTTTCTCTGACTCTGTGATTAATACTATGTTACAGGCTCGTAAATCTGTATCTAGGGAGATATATTATAGAGTCTGGAAGACTTATATTTCTTGCTGTCTTTCTCATCATTTTTCCTGGCATTCTTTTAGAATTCCTAGAATTTTAGTTTCTTCAGGATGGTTTGGATAAAGGTTTGTCTGCAAGTTCCTTGAAAGGACAAATCTCTGCTCTTTCTGTTCTTTTTCACAGAAAGATTGTTAATCTTCCTGATATTCATTGTTTTGTACAAGCTTTGGTTCGTATAAAACCTGTCATTAAGTCAATTTCTCCTCCTTGGAGTTTGAATTTGGTTCTGAGGGCTCTTCAAGCTCCTCCGTTTGAACCTATGCATTCATTGGACATTAAATTACTTTCTTGGAAAGTTTTGTTCCTTTTGGCTATCTCTTCTGCCAGAAGAGTTTCTGAATTATCTGCTCTTTCTTGTGAGTCTCCTTTTCTGATTTTTTTTTTTCACCAGGATAAGGCGGTGTTGCGAACTTTTTAAATTTTTACCTAAGGTTGTGAATTCCAACAACATTAGTAGAGAAATTGTGGTTTCTTCATTATGTCCTAATCCTAAGAATTCTAAGGAGAAATCATTTCATTCTTTGGATGTAGTTAAAGCTTTGAAATATTATGTTGAAGCTACTAAGAATTTCCGAAAGACTTCTAGTCTATTTGTTATCTTTTCCGGTTCTAGGAAAGGTCAGAAGGCCTCTGCCTTTTCTTTGGCCTCTTGGTTGAAATCTTTAATTCATCTTGCTTATGTCGAGTCGGGTAAAACTCCGCCTCAAAGGATTACAGCTCCTTCTACTAGGTCAGTTTCTACTTCCTGGGCGTTTAGGAATGAAGCTTCGGTTGATCAGATTTGCAAAGCAGCAACTTGGTCTTCTTTGCATACTTTTACTAAATTCTACCTTTTTGATGTGTTCTTCTTCTGAAGCTGTCTTTGGTAGAAAAGTACTTCAGGCAGCTGTTTCAGTTTGAATCTTCTGCTTATATTTTCAGATTTTTTCTTTAGAGACCAGCTGAGCGGGACCATTTTCCACCAGGCTCCAGAATCGGCTAAGAGCACAGTAAGTATAATACCGCTCCTTACTGCTTTACCTCTTTAGACCATAGAGCTCTGGCAACAGTTAAGCAATACACAGACCGCACTCTCACATATAGTAACGAGAGGAGGATATACAAAGGACCTCGCAACATTATTTCAATATAAGGAGTACAGTTTATGCTAAGAAATGGCAAAGTTGACACACATTGTCGTCTAAGACTTTTTGAACATTCACTTTCAAACCCACCGGTGGTATTTTAACCTAATTTGGGCATCAAAATAAGAATTTTTTTTAAAAAAAATATTCTTCACAATATATATATTTTTAACCTGTCGGCCGACCAGTAGAAAACATTTTATTAAGACAATATTTATTTAGAACCATACTTCTGTTAAATATTTTCATTAATATTTTTATGTACCTTATTTTCAAACTAATAAAGAGCTTGTTTATGGCATATTAACTATATTCATGGTAATACACACACACACACACACACACACACACACACACACACACACACACACACACACACACCTTAGATTAGTCCCAAAATACTCGGATCAGCTCCTATCCTATTACAGGATTACCATTTTATCTGCATTATCATATCTGGACAGATATCCAACAACATATCTAATTTCTGTCAAAACTATATACAAGATCTTCCACATACCCACTGATTAGGGGTACAGACATATAAGCTTTTTTAATGTATACTTATATTTCACTCTCCTTGAGCTAATAAAATATTATTCAAAATTAAGCACGTTGTAATATTTGAAATATATTTGAAATATATTTGAAACAGATTGTAAAAATCCTGTCATTTACTTTCAAAATATAAGGGTATTAGCATCCATTTGCACCCCACACTCCTAAACCTATATCCCTCCTGTATACCAAAACTAGATATTTTTGGGGGAAAATATCCTAGGAGCCAGGGCTTACCCGAATAAGGCGGCGCAAAAAAGTTTTAAAATTCACTTACCAAGACTTATACAAAGATATCACAATTAATATCCTTAAATCCCAATGTACGACACTCTCTGATGTGGTGGATAGATCACCATTGTTTAGTTCAAGGGGCTTCTTTTGTTCGACCAACCTGGACTGTGATCACAACAGATGCGAGTCTTTCAGGTTGGGGAGCTGTTTGGGGATCTCTGATAGCACAAGGGGTTTGGAAATCTCAAGAGGCGAGATGACCAATAAATATTTTGGAACTCCATGCAATTCTCAGAGCTCTTCAGTTTTGGTCTCTGTTAAAGAGAACCGTTCATTTGTTTTCAGACGGACAATATCACAACAGTGGCATATGTCAATCATCAGGGTGGGACTCAGTCCCCAAGCTATGAAAGACTTATCTCTGATACTTTCTTGGGCGGAATTCAGCTCCTGTCTAATCTCTGCGGTGCATATCCCAGGTGTAGACAATTGGGAGGTGGATTATCTCAGCTGTCAGACTTTACATCCAGGGGAGTGGTCTCTCCATCCAGATGTGTTTTCTCAGATTGTTCAGCTGTGGGGTCTTCCAGAGATAGATCTCATGGCCTCTCATCTAAACAAGAAACTTCCCAGATACCTGTCCGGGTCCAGGGATGTTCAGGCGGAGGCAGTGGATGTGCTGACACATCCTTGGTGTTATCATCCTGCTTACATTTTCCCGCCTCTAGTTCTCCTTCCAAGAGTGATCTCCAAAATCATCATGGAACAATCATTTGTGTTGCTGGTGACTCCAGCATGGCCACACAGGTTTTGATATGCGGATCTGGTTCAGATGTCCAGTTGCCAGCCTTGGCCACTTTAAGGCCGGACCTACTGTCTCAAGGTTCGTTTTTCCATCAGGATCTCAAATCATTAAATTTGAAGGTATGGAAATTGAACGCTTAGTATTAAGTCATAGAGGTTTCTCTGACTCAGTGATTAATACTATGTTACAAGCTCGTAAATCTGTCTCTATAAAGATTTATTATAGGGTTTTGAAGACTTAAATTTCATGGTGTTCTTCTCATAAATTCTCTTGGCATTCTTTTAGAATTCCTAGAATTTTAGTTTCTTCAGGATGGTATGGATAAGGGTTTTTCTGCAAGTTCCTTGACAAATCTCTGCACTTTGTTTTTATTTCACAGAAAGATTGCTATACTTCCTGATATTCAGTTTTGTACAGGCTTTAGTTCGTATTAAGCATGTTAAATCAATTTCTCCTCCTTGGAGTCTTAATTTGGTTTTGAAGGCTTTACAGGCTCCTCCATTTGAGCCTATGCATTCTTTGGACATTAAACTACTTTCTTGGAAAGTGTTCCTTTTGGCTATCTCTTCTGCTAGGAGAGTTTCTGAGCTATCTGATCTTTCTTGTGAGTCTCCTTTTCTGATCTTTCATCAGGATAAGGCAGTTTTGCAGACTTTTCAATTTTTACCTAAGGTTGTGAATTCTAACAACATTAGTAGAGAAATTGTTGTCCCTTCCTTGTGTCCTAATCCTTAGAGTTCTTTGGAAAGATCCTTACATTCTTTGGATGTGGTAAGAGCTTTGAAATGTGTGGAAGCTACTAAAGATTTCAGGAAGACTTCCAGTCTATTTGTTATTTTTTGGTCCTTGGAAAGGTCAGAAGGCTTCTGCTATTTCCTTGGCTTCTTGGTTGAAACATTTGATTCATCAAGCTTATTTGGAGTCTGGTCCCGCCTCAGGATTATAGCTCATTCTACTAGATCAGTCTCCACTTCGTGGGCCTTTAAGAATAAAGCTTCAGTTGATCAGATTTGCAAAGCGGCAACTTGGTCCTCTCTGCATACATTTACTAAATTCTACTGTTTTGATGTATTTGCTTCTTCAGAAGCAGTTTTTGGTAGAAAAGTTCTTCAGGCAGCTGTTTCAGTTTGATTCTTCTGCTTTTGATTTAAGTTTTTTTTTTTTTTTTTTTTTTCCATTTATGAGAATTAACTTATTTTTTGGGTTGTGGATTAATTTTTTCAGCGGAAAATGGCTGTTTTTATTTTTATCCCTCCCTCTCTAGTGACTCTTGTGTGGAGATCCACATCTTGGGTATTGCTATCCCATACGTCACTAGCTCATGTACTCTTGCCAATTACATGAAAGAAAACATAATTTATGTAAGAACTTACCAGAATTTCTTTCATATTGGCAAGAGTCAATGAGGCCCACCCTTTTTATGGTGGTTATGTTTTGTTTTTTTGTATAAAGCACAATTATATCCAAATTTCTTTTGATGCTTTTTACTCTATCACCCCACTGCTTGGCTATTCGTTAAACTGAATTGTGGGTGTGGTGAGGGGTGTATTTATAGGCATTTTGAGGTTTGGGAAACTTTGCCCCTCCTGGTAGGATTGTATATCCCATACGTCACTAGCTCATGGACTCTTGCCAATATGAAAAATGAATTTATCAGGCAAGTTCTTACATAAATTGTTTTCTTTGCCCTATTACCCTTTAGCAGCCCTCAGTATGTTTTTGAAGAAACCAGGCACCTTTTTTAACAGATTTAAAATAAATTCTTCTCTGAAAATAGCTCTATCAAGCTTAGGGATTACTTCCCAGGCTGTATCTGCACTTAAGCTAGATGTACTACTAATCATATGAAGGATAGTTATATTTGTGGTACATTGGATCCCTAAAAATTAGTCCTTGCTTAAGTAACTCTCCAAATCAGCTCTTCAGCTTAGACTTGCTGTAGCAATTGCCTGTGTAGCCGTTGCGGCATCCTTATTGTGTTCTCCGGTGCTTTCTGATAAATCTTCTGAGGATATTAGCAACTGTATTAAAGTCCTTAAGATGGCCAATGATTTAATTTTGTGATGCAGTCACAGTGTAGTCTGATCTATAGGTCCTAATGACCTTTCTTAGGTGGTTTAGGGATTGCTGCTTATGTAGCACCCACAACCACGTATTTCTGTTATGATTAATCCTGAGGGGTGTAGAGTCCTGCAATGTTCTGTGGGTAACTTGTCCTCACTGTTCCCTTGATTCTGGGGTTTGTGACTAGCTGGAAGGCTAGATCAGAATGTGCTGTACTCTGAAGGTGCTCTGTATCGTGGTAAGCTAATGGGTTACAGTTTCGGTCCACAGTGAGGTGTGTTCAGCCTTCCCTCCTTCGGGTAGTTTTGAGGTGGCGCTTGATCCCTGGTAGGGAATTGGCTGCGCTGTTCAAGCACATTCGTGTTCATGTCGCTTGGCTGACTAATTTGAGGTTGTGTTTTTTTGTTTGTTTTTTTAATGTCCTTGCTACTTTTAGAGCATTGGTCTTCTGTGAGGGGGTCTCTTCCCTTAGGATTGGGACTTGCAGAGCTCTTGCTCTTATCTGGCTTTGTCCGGATGTTCCCTGGGAGGTCTATTGGTCTCTCAGACCAGGGATTCCTGTTCCTGCTTGATGGTTTAGTTTAACATTTTTAGGAGAGAGGGGCTCCTGTTGTCTCGGTTGTTCTCAGGTCCTTCATTTGGATCCTGCCGGGGGATGTTACTGGATGTAAGATCCTAGGTCGGACCTGGGAGTTTCAGTGTTCCGTGTTCCTCTGCCTTCATCCTTGTTCTGGCTTTTTCTTTGGGCCAGCTTTTCTGGGAGCCGGGTAGCTGGAGTTCCCTGGGGTCAGCCGTCCCTTGTCGGTGATGGTTCCAGCTTAACAGGGGGACAGTTGCAAGGGCGACGTTTTTATTTCCGCTGACTCGATGAGGTGTGCTCCTGGTTTCTTCCTTGACTTTCCTGTTCCTTGGGCAGATGTCTGTCTCAATGCTCTCGTTTCTGGGGGTTCCCTATATCGTCTACTCGTCGGAGGTGTAATTCCTGTGTGGGAGCTCTCCGGGGACTTAGTTTAGAACAATGGTCAACTTCTGTTCTTTCCTGACTGGGCTATTGGCTGATGAGACTATGTGGTTGGCTCACAAGTTCTCTTTGGATCTCGTGCCTTCTTGAGTGTCTCTAGATGGAGTAGCTTTCGCTTTTGTGGGTCGGCCTTCAGTTACCTTTTCCCTGCTCAGATCTGCCAGTGCTTTGGCTGGGGATGCGATCTAAGATCAGTTGTTCGTTCGCAGGTCTTTGGGGGGCCAGTGGACTTTGGTTAGTCTGGCGCTTTAGTTTACCTGGTGGGTGCCCTCTGTCTGGGAGGGTGGGCAATTTGGTATTTGCCTTGTCAGCAGTTTACCTTGTGGCGTTTTCAGATTTGTACCAAGGACAGTGAGTCTCTGTACTCAGACAATTTTTACTGGGTTTCCTACAGTATTTCATTACTATTTTTTTTTTTTTTTTTTTTTTTCCCTGATGTCAAGAAATTGGTTTTCAGCTGTCGTATACTTTTTTTTATTTAAATTTTTTTTTTATCCTTCTGTACGATCCTTAGGCTCTTATGGTCTACAGGAGATTGTTCCTTTAGAGATCTTTATACCTTTTTGGATATTTGTACTAGTATAGGGAGTGTGGCAATGCCTATGGGGCGACGGTCCTTTTGGTCGAGTGTTGGTTTAGTGAGTCCATTTGGGATCTCTGGTTGGGCTTCGGACTGGCTATGAGTGTGTCCTTGGGGGGCCTTTTTCACTCTTAATTTTCTGCCCGGCTCTGAAGAAGCAGGGTTTGGGATGGTTTGTGTTTTTCTGGCTTGGTGCTCTCAGAATGGGCTGCCTTTTGTACCCTCCCATTTTGGCATTGTGTCCTCTATAGCTTGGGTATTTTCCCAAAAGTAATGAATGCAGCTTTGAACTTTCCATTAGAAGAAAAGAATCAGGTAAGCATAATTTATTTTTTCACTATTTTATAAGGGTACATTATGGTGCCATAGTATTGAGGTCCAATCTAGTCACCAAAGGTACAATCTAACATAGGTACATATTGGTACCCTTGCAAAGGATACAGCTGGTGTAACTTTAGGGGTACAACAGCTTTTCACTGGGGCACTGCCCTCAAAGGTACAATTTTTGCACATTTTTTTTTTCTTAGTGTAAAGGAGGCTGCCTTTGTTCAATGTGTTCAAGACTCAAAGGATATGGGAGTGATCAAAACTGTTCCAATCTCTCAACAGGGACAGGGTTTCTATGCCTCTTCATTGTTTAAAGATGGAAGGCACCTACTGTCCTTTCTTGGACTGAATAGGTTTGTATCTTTTTCAAATGGATATAGAGAGCTAGAGATAAACAAACAAACTGAAAATGATCTTTGTGAACTGGAATATTTTAAGGTTTGCTTTTCTTAACGAGCATTAACAATTTGTGACCCTCCCGGGGGTCTTGCCACCGCCCCTTGCATCTTCACATTATTTCTCAGATTTTCACAGAACCAGACTGCCTTTTGTTCAATACAGATGGCTCATTCTCTCTGTAGTGGGTCTTATGGTAGCAGCATCAGATGCAGCACTTCTTCTTCTTTTTTTTTTTTTTTCTTTTTTTTTTTTTCTTTTTTTTTTTTTCTCACTTTCATCTTTGTCCTCTAATTGTCCATGGTTCCAGATGGGAAACCATCCTTTGACCACTGAACTCGGTTCTTCAATCTCTTATGGTGGAGAGTCCCAATTTTGACCCTTGGCGCTTCTTTTCTTTGGCCTGTCTGATGGATTGGGGCAGTCTGTAAGGACGCAAGGAGTATGGTCCCCTCTGGAGGCAAGGTTACCTATTAACATCCTTGAACTTCGGACCCTTCAATCTTGGCTCCTTCTCAAATAGGAACATTTGTATTCCTCTCAGACAACGTCACTGCCGTGGCATACATCAATCAGGAAGGGACTCCAAAACCCTTAGCAATGCGAGAGGTATCTTGCATTCTGTCATGTGCAGTGGAAAACCACTGCACCCAAGTGGCCACTCACATTCTGGGAGTGAGCAATTGGGAAGCAGATTACCTAAGCAGTCAGTCCATCCAGGGGGAATTCTCTTCATCAGGGCATGTTAGATCAGTTAGTCCTGAGGTGGGGTCTTCCTGAAATCCTAGTCGCATCCAAATTCAGCCGTTAACTTCCTGTATTTTGTGCCAGGTCAAGAGATCACATGATGGCCACCATCAGCAAGCGCTACCCAGGTGGTGAAACAAAGATGAGTCGGCTCATAAGCTTACATTCCTGCTTTGTCAAATAAAGTTGGCAAGCGAACGAAGAAAATTTGATCAGAGTAAATTAGAAAGCTGCTAAACATTGCGTGCTCTGACTGAAATTTGGATTCAGTATACCTTTAAGCATAGATTCTAGCTGGTAAAGCCATGATTTTAATGAAGCCTGGTTTGAAAGGGGAACACATACTGAGTTTTAGAAAGGTCATTTTTCTATTTAAAACTCTTGCAGAACTGAGTCCTAGCATTATGGCTTTTTGAAAAGTTACTACAGTAATACAGGCATTTTAAGAAACTAAGATTCACTATGTAAAAAAAAATAAAAAAAAATTAACCCCTTGAGTGCTAATTGTATTGCTTACACTTTGACACTGAATATATTCAAACTAGAATTTGCTTAAAATTTAGTGGATTTTTTTTAAAAGCTGCTTTTATATAACTGACTCTGGAGGACATGGCATTTTTTTTTCTTTGCTGCACATAGTGCAAACTGTGACATTGTGAAGTATCTAGATGGGGCAGTGTAATACTTAGCAATGTTATAAAATGTTCTGTTTTTTTATTTTATAAATTATCAAAGAAAAAAAAAATCTGCTTAATTTCACACCTAATCTTAATTTCAAATACTGTATCCAGTTCTACTGCATTGAGTGGTACTTTAACTATGTAATTGTGTGCTTTGGATAGCTTAACATACAAAATTTGATTTGTGCAACAAACCTTGGAAAATTAGCTAGTTTTAGCTTCATAATTGTATAAAGGGCCATAATACCCGAATGTTGAAACATAGCTATAAAAAAAGCTGACTAGAAAATATCACCTTTAACATCTCTATGTAAAAAAGATAGATATTGTACCTCAAAATGTCCTAAGTATTCACACCCCATTGTAAAGGACTTTAAGCAGCAAATCGGTATGCCTGTCCTGGTACATGCAAGGGAGCGAGCCTCATGCACACTAGTTATTTCCCTATTCAGTTTAAAGAAGCTTACTAGGAAATCATGAGTTCATGACCTCAGCACTGCTGATTGGCTGCTGCGCTTTTTTTTTTTTTTTTTAACCTGCAGCTGGGCATTAATTAAAATAACTTCCTCGGCTCACCAGACTAAGTGCTGTGTAAAAAGTTATGAGGTCATATATATTTTTATTTTTTTTACATGCTCAGGTGATATTTCCTTGCCAGCTTTTTTAGTTATGCTGCATCAATTTCAAGTGATTTATCATGAGTATTTATGTCCCTTTAAGGTAGTTTGTGCGTTTGTCTCCCCCCCCCCCCCCCCCGATATTTGGTACAAATTATAGGTGTAGAGATTATTGTAGGTATAGATGGGTAGCATACCCCCAACTGTCCTGATTTTTGGTGTCTGTCCTGCATTGCTGGCATCCCCGGGCTGCTCTGCATTTATTTTATTCTATATTATTGGGCCCATAGGTTCACGTGACATGCACCACCCAGTCACAGGTTTTTGGCACACGTTTCTACATGTGCCTTTTCTCTGAGTGAGCTCAGAGCTGTGTGCAGCGGTGAAATTGTGTTGAGGACTGCTAATAACCGTCTTAGTTGTGACTAATCTACTAATGCTGGTAGTCGAGGCAAGTGACTCAGACTGACTGTGGAGCCCGGTACTTACCGGTGTTAAGAGCTTTGTGAAATCTTTAGTAGCCTCAACATATTTCAAAGACTTCTAGTCTATTTATTTATCATGGTTCCAGAAAAGGTCATAAAGCCTCTGCCATTTTTTTGGCATCTTGGTTGAAGCTTTTGATTCAAATCTTATTCTTCAGGCTGCTGTCTCAGTTTTAATCTAGTGCCTATGGTTTGAGGTGTCTTTTCTTAAGTTTTTTTTATTTTTTTTTTATTTTTTTATTTTTAGGATTTAATTTCTCAGCGGAAATAGCGGTTTTATCCCTCCCTCTCTAGTGACTCGTGGACTTCCACATCTTGGGTATTTATCCTAGGCGTCACTAGCTTATGGACTCAACCCACCTATATGAAAACACCTAATTTATGTAAGAACTTGCCTGATACATTTTTTTTTTTTATGGTGGCAAGAGTGAACTAGCTCATGGACTCTTGCCACCATGAAAAAAATTAATTTATCATGCAAGTTCTTACATAAATTATGTTTTTTGTAATTCGGGCCCTCTTTGTAATTCTGAAATGTTGGGAGGTATGGGGTAGGGATGGATAGGGATATAAAAACAGAACATATTCCCCTTTGTGAAGAACATTGGGATGTGAAATATTTACAGTAAATACAGACACTTTATTAAATGTGAATATTGCATAAATGTTTGCAGTTTAAGTAGATGAAAACATAAAAAGGCCTTCAATGCACTTGTGTAGATCTGTGTATAAATCTCTAAATACATATTTAGACATGAATACTTTTTTTTTTTTTCGCCATATCATCCCATCTCTCCCATCCCATCCCCTTCATCCAATCGCTTTATCCCATCCCTCCCTTTGAGCCCCTATAACTTTTTTGTGGAATTTGTTTTTAATAATTACTCAGTGTTATGAGTAATACTGCTTTGATGTAGGTTTGCTGTGTACTATATTCACACTTTCGAAGCCTTGGTCAGTGCAACTCATCTAACCTTATTCTGCCCAAATTGAGCCTAATACTGCTCTTGTTGGAAAACTTGTATATCTTGATACAGAAAGTACGGATATCTTTGGTTCTTTCAGGCTTTAACTGTTAATCACTTTTATACTCTTCTTATAAGTATGACTTGTTTCTCCATCTCTCAATGCCATTCTTCAGATGTTTACTGGGGGCATGCATAATGTTGACAGGTTATGAAGCTTAAAGGGACAGTCTAGTCAAAATTAAACTTTCATTATTCAGATAGGACATGTCATTTCAATCAACTTTAATTTACTTTTTATCAAATTTGCTTTTTTCTCTTGGTATTCTTAGTTGAAACTAAACCTAGGCATACTCATATGCTAATCTCTAAACCCTTGACGGCTGCCTCTTATCACATGCTTTTTAAATTCCATTTCAACACAAAGACAAAGTACACGTGGGCCATATAGATAACACTGTTTAGGCACACAATGCTAACTGCAAGACAATAGATAATAAACGGTCAGTCATGTGATCAGGGGGCTGGAAGAAGGTTCTTAGATACAAGGTAATTACAGAGGTAAAAAGTATATTAATATAACTGTGTTGGTTCTGCAAAACTGGGGAATGGGTAATAAAGGGATTAATCTTTTAAAACAATAACAATTCTATTGTAGACTGTCCCTTTAACAGGGATAGTTGTACTCACGACAACAAATGGAAAAATCTCTGCATCGCCAAATGAATTTGTCAGCCAACAATCGTAAATCCCTATTAGCTGTACTGCTGTTTAAGGAACAGAACAAGCCATTAGTGGTCTTCATTGCAGTAAATCAAAGGGATGTGCACTAAAATTTTCAGTTTACTTTTAATTGTAGTGAAAGTTGTTTAAAATGACATGCTGTATCAGATTTCTTTGTGTTTGAGTAGTAAATCTAGGTAGTCAGGAGTGTCTGTATTTTGAACTCATTCTATAATCACCATAGTGATATACCAGTGTTCCCATAGTGATATACCAGTGTTCCTCCAGAACTGAAATGTTTAGGGGCCTAAATGCTCTAAAATGAGTCTCTCGATCAAATAGATTTTTAGATTTGCTATATCTTGTTCACAGGACCAGCCACATGACACATCAGGGTTAAAGTGTTTTTAAAGCCAGAGACTGCACATGATCTGGCTGTGGTTTCCTGGCTCAAGCTCATGACATTGTATTGACTTCCTTTCTAGCTGCATGCCATAATTAACCCCTTGTTTGTCTGGTCTCCACAGAAAATTGCCAGTCTGGTGGCATTTATGAAGTAGCTGGGTGGGGGCAGTGTAGTAATTAGTCATTTTATGTTACTTAACATTTTATTTCTTTATGTATGTTCCAGTCCCTGGAGGCAATAACATTGTAGGTCAGCTTGCCTGTTGCTAAAGGTTCTGGTGTGGCTAATAACATCACATGTAAAAAATCTCCTGCAGGAGTCAACTAAACATACTTGAATGTTTGTTTTTCAAGGGGTGTATTTACCAAAGATTTAATGTTGTGGAAAATTAAAAACACACTTTTTGTATGCAGATCTTTTGTCTTGTAGCATATTTTACTACAGCTAAAGAATCCCTGTGGGATTCTCAATCCTCAGTTACTTCCCACCACTGGAATGCACACATCATGTGCTGCATATAACAGCCAGATCTGGCAGTGTATGTGGGTTGACATCTGCTTTTCACTCTTGAACTCAAGAATAATCTTTAGACTTCTTAGGAGTATGAAAAGGTATTAAACTGTTTAAAAGGGGCAGTCAGCACCAAAATTGTTACCCATTCCCCAGCTTTGCACAACCAACATTATTAGATTAATGTACTTTATAACATTTAAACCTCTAAATTTCTGCCGGTTTCTAAGATTGCCTCTCATCACATGCCTTTTTTTAACAAAATTTTTTTTTATTAGCTTTTCACAACAGGGGACTGCTAGTTCATGTGGGCCATATAGATAACAATGTGCTCATGCCCGTGAAGTTGTACAGTACACAGCACTAATTGGCTAAAAGGCAAGTCAATAGATAACCATGTGATAAGGGGGCAATCTGCAGAGGCTCCGATACAAGGTAATCTGAGGTAAAGTATTTCTATAACCGTGTTGGTTATGCAAAACTGGGGAATGGGTAATAAAGGGATTATCTGGGTTTTTTTTTAAAATGATAATAAAACATTTTTTTTAGTTGACTGTCCCTTTTTAAAGTGTGTGTGGACTTATGTATATTCTATTTATAAGATAGTGAACTCTTTAAATTTAAATCTTATAAACGGTGCTATTCAAAATAATAAGTAAAAATTGTGACATAAGCAGTTTAATATACAGAAATCCATGCTTTCATGTGAAAATGAATAGTCTGGCTCAGGTGGCCAAATTATCTTGGAATTGCTATAAAACAAAAATTCCAAGCCTATGAACTCCACAAGTCTCCAAGCTGCAGAGGGAGAGATCCAGGGGTGCAGCAGTTTTTAATTCTACTTGCCCAATTGGCTTACAACATATCGGCAAAACCTTGTTTTTTTATTGTACTATTCAGAGCAGCCGTCAATTGCACAACTGCAGCAAATTCTTTAATATAATTAATAATTGTGCTGTTTATACAATAACTTCCCCAATTCCATGCATACAACATTGTACAGTTTTAAAAGTGCAAATTTCATTTATAGTGATGCCATCTAGTTTTTTACTGGATTTTACTCATACAAGGTTTTTTGTGTAGCACACTCAGTGGAGAGTTGTTGTGTTGGTTTTGTTTTTTTAAATTATTTTTGAGGTAAATGCATAGACATTGCTACAATCATAAGAGTACGCTTCAAGCAAAAATTGCATATATACTCTGATTTCATGTCTGATATATATTGAAAATGTATAAAAGTATCAACATTCCAGTATAAACTCCTTGGAATCTCAAACACTATACAGTATTCAATGCCAGGATTGAATAAACCTAACAAGTGAGATATGCTATAATATACCAAGTTGAAGCAGAACCCTCTAAAAAACAATGTGGGCTGGAGCCCTTGAAATATAAGTAGCAATGCCCATCATACACACAGGAGAACATATAAAATATTACCTCGGTTTTTTCTATTTCAACCATTTTAATCTGACGTGCATCCTCCATAGTACGAAGTCACTTATGGACTTCCATTCACTTTAATAGTCAGTCGGAGGAAGACTCAATAGGCCCTTACATGACCTTCAATGAAATAGATCGCAAACATATACACTCCACAGGTAGGCAGCGCCAGAGAGAGAGTAATGAGTATGAGCTTCAGGGGGAGGCGCCTTTTAACAGGCTGGAAAAGCTCTATAGGAAATCTTGTGCTCGCCCCCTGTGGAACATTTACAGGTCTATGATAAAAAAAACTACCTAAGTGGGCCATTTATAAACATAACAAGGATGGGCAGAGACTTCCCAGATCTGCCCGAGATTGTGGAGGGTGACAAGTCACCTCCATCCCCTACAAGTAAAATTAGTAGGGGGGGGGGGGGGGGGCGGAAACTAATATAGTATGTGGCCTGCTCAGTCTAGAGATTCTCTGTGTATACTATAAGAAATATAAAACTTTATACATAAAATCATATGCAAGGAGTATAAATAAATAACCAGGTATAAGTCAACCATAGGGTGCAAAAAGTCTGAATTTCAGAGTTAGATACATACACAAGTAGAGGGAAATACACTCACACCTCCCCACAGGCCCCACTAACCTCACTATTAATAGACATAAGCATACAGGGACTCGAGCATTACTCACATTTAATGTCTAATATAACTTTTTATACTTCTTGAAACATCTACACCCTGGTTAGAGCAAACATAGGAGGCAGTGCCCAAATTTTAGTAGTCGCTTGCTCTAGAGAAGTTGATTATGTAATTCTCCTCATTAACCCAGAAGGCAAACATTAAATTACAAGCTACTTATAGATAAAGCACATGCCATCTGCAATATATTATCAAAAGGGTTAGACTAGGCAGCCTCTGCGACTCCATCATCCCGGCCGCAGATGACAGAGGCAATTGTATATACAAGATATTGTAAGAAAATAGCTGCTGCTTAATACCTTAGCCCTATGAAATACATAAGTTAGACCCAGTGTTAAACAAATAGCAGAGAATATGTATTTAACAGGGTAGACCCCATAGTTTATGAAAGGCTGATCCTGAAAATATATCTGTCTAAAACTAACCCTGATGCTGCAAAACAATTGGTCAGATAAATGGCAAGTGTCAAAAAAAAGTATACACAATGCATTTCTTAAGGGAAAAGCAGGCCACTTTCATATATCACAAAACGGATATCAAGCTTGGAGGCCGTCATTAAGTTAAAACATTTCGTGCTCTCAATAAGTCACATCAATGGGGGAAAGTTTACCCTATGCCAGATCTATAGGTGCAGTTCCAATGTAGATTGAGGACAAGCAGTGCTTGTTCGCAATAGTCCCCATCCTGTTTCATACAGCTTTGCAATGTCAATATGCTGACCACACACATCTTTCCATGCTTTAGTGGAGATCCCATTCCCCTGCCATGCAACTGGATTGCAGAGGTCCACTATGGTCTGCAGCTCCCACCTTATTACACCTTCTCCTTCTGACTTGGGTTTACATATGGGTTGCGAGGATAACATAATGCCTAACGACACTGTCTGCCGGCCTGGGGTATCTCTCACCCCTGTAGTTACTTCCTCCTCCCCAGGGCCTGGCAATGGGCTGCAAGTCAGGTCACTTTTCTGTTGCGCAGCAATAATTTTATCAGCTCTCTCGCAGAACTTCCTTTCAAAGTCGGCCATAAGTCTCACAAATAATGCGCTGAACTCCTCCGTGGTCTGAGCCCTGTATTAGCGTGTGATTCACTACGCACTTACTTGCTGAACCAAAATGGCAACTCGTGCTAGGCGTCGTCCAGGCCGTCAATCAGCTATCCTCTATCTCCTTCCCCCTCCAGGCTGTTTGTCACTCCAACTCACGCCCCATGTCAGGGCAGTCAAGTACGGGAGGTCTATCGATACAGTAAGTGTCGTTGCTGACAGTGTCACCAGAAGGTGTTAGGAGAGGTTCTACTCATGGGGCTATTACCCAAACGACTGGTCAGATGCCCATGCTCTGGGTGACCCTCCGTTGCTCAATATCTGCCCTCCGGCACAAACGGCTCAGCTGTAACAATGATAGCAGGAGGAAAGGCCACCTCTGCTGTGTCAGTCCTGACTTTTAGGCCCGGTACTGCAATGTGACCGAAGTCAACAAACACTTATAATTCTCTTGTTTACAGCAATTAATAACCCAACTGCTCTCCGGATTGTAGGCAAAGCGAGATTCTATCCTTTGAAGGCAAAATTATGGCTTTTTAGCTATTTTATATACATATATGGCAGGAGCTATGTATGAACACGTCTTCTCTAACAGCTAGCTAGCTCCGCCCCCTGGTTTTTGTTTGTTTTTTAATCCTCCTGTTTGTCATTCTTCACAGTAAAATTGCCTACTGTGTAGCTGCAGAAACCTGGCAGTATTAAATGGACACTTTCATGATTTAAAGAGCATGCCGTTTAAGACTTTACAATTTTTAAAAAAAAATATTTTTTTTAACCAATCTTCAAATTTATACAATCATTTTGGAAGGACGTCCTTTGTTAATCAGGCACAACCACCAAATAGAGCAGTGTTTACCACAAACCATCAGTCTATATATCCCTGGGGAAGATATATTGAAGTCACATAGTAGTCCTATGCTAAAAAATGCTAGAGAGAATGATGTATTCAAAGAAAAGATTAGTCTGAGAATAACATGTGGGGTTTCCCCATTAGCTTTAAATTGACAAAATGTGTAAATTTTTTTTTTTTTTTTTTTTTTTTAGGGTCTAAACTAGGAGCTGCCATATTGTAACTTGGGTTACGTTTTTTGCACTTATAAATAAAAAATAAGAGGAAAGAGGCATATACTGGCACTTATGTGATATGCACAGGGAAAAGGGGTATGACTCACTTACTAGAATGGGAATAAAATATTTAATACTATGAAACTGGTTGGACAAATATAAAGGTAAAAGGAACCTGTAATGTTAAAGGGCCACAGTAACAGGCATAGAAAATATTTACTTACAAACTACCCCAAATACGCTTTTTATCAATAGCATTTCATTAACATATCTCTACCGTATATAAGAAATCTTGTCTGCAAATTGAATTGTTTTCCAAACCCACTCCGTGGGTAACCTTTACTATGTACCAATCCGTTTACAATACCTAGGTTTCAAAATGGCGCTTTAAACACAAAGTTATTGGTTTAAGTATTTTGAACATGCAGTGCTGAAAATAGTGGGCAGGATAACGTGACATCATCGGCGAATAAAAGATAACTTTTAGAACGTTATGAAACTTCGTTTTGGAGAAAATATAGGTCAGTAGGTTTTAATTAAGGTTTATTAACTTTGTTATAATTTTTAAGCTAAACAACTAACATATTAAAGTAATCCTTTAACTAAACTTAATAGCAAAACTAAGAATAGACTACAAAAATATCTAGAAAAACATACACTAAAGCACGCTACTCCCACAATAAAATATAGATTTAAAGAAACTAGGTAATGCTTGAATTGTCAATTTTGTGCTGACCTTGCACTAATGGACAGTTACCATCCCCACTAATGTATATTGTTGCCCATATAGGCTTATCTATTCTTTCACTGTACTGCCAGGTAATTGCTTAAAAAAGCTGGGTATCCCCATGCTGCATCTCCTAGAAAAATACTTGTATCGTATAAAACAGGTGCTTATGGTTGATATAACACATAGTGGTGGAAGTAGCAGTGCAGCATTTTGATGTGCGTTTCCCCACTGCCCTTTTGTATACTTGGGTTTGTGGAATTGGGTATTTATCTCTTGGGGGTTTGGCTACCTAACTTTTCTAGAAATATTTCATAAACTGTTTAGTGACCTAATTATAACTAAACCGGAGTGTGCAGCCAATGGCCATGTGGTTGCATATCTAATGATATATAGGTAATATAAAATACAAATTGGTACTGGTGTGATAGAACTGGAAAAATCTGAAAAGTTTGTTATAAAAACTGGATTTAAATAGATTTAAAATGAATCATAAGTGTCTGTTTTAAAAAGAAAAAAAATCGGAGGAAGACTTGATCAACACCGAAAACCACCTCTCCTGAGGGCACAGCACCCTCAAAACTAAAAACATTAAAGGGACATAACGCCAAAAAATTCTCTCTTTATTTAGATGGAACTTAACATTTTAAACCACTTTCTAATTTACTTCTATTAATTTTTCTTGTTATCCTTTGTTAAAAATCAAATGTGAGCTCAAGAGTGTGCACGTGTCTGCAGCGTTTTGCAACAATGTTATACATAAGGCAAAAAAAGAAATCCAAAGAGCCTCATATAAAAAATTGTTCTTTATTCCAAAAAAGTTAAAAACGGCACACAGGAGATGGCCAGCATATCTGACCGGTAATCATAGACATAAAAAAACTACCTAAGTGGGCCATTTATAGACATAAGACTGTTAAAGCTGCATTAAACTTAAGTAATAAACAACTCATTCTAATTGGTTAAAAATTAAATTAAATAATTGGCCTCTAACCCTTTATATACCGGGCAAGGAAATATAATGGAAGAGATGTTTTAGTATATATGCTCAACAATTAACCCCTTAGTCATTAAAGTGAAGGTAAAGGTTTCCTGTTTTTTAAGCTTTATCTTATTACGCATATGCTATATAGTATGATCGCTTTTTTTTTTTTTTTTTTTAGTATTTCAATATATATGATTGTATTATAAAGTGTTCTTTTTTACTTACGCTTCCATTCTTAGCTCCTCCCTCCATGAATTTCCTGGTTTTTCACTCTTACGTACAGAGCGGTCTCACCCGCTCTATACGTACTTCAAAAGCACGTTCTCGCTTGCCGGACCATTTGCGCATGCGCACACTTCTCCCTATATTCTATTTGCGCCTGTGTGACTGAAATCCTTTGCGACCTTAAAGCGCAGGCGTCAATCCCTGTTTCGTTGTCAGTGCTTGCTTTTATCTGCGCAGGCGCGAAACTGGAGCGAGCCTGGCTAAAAATGGAGAGAAAGTAATCCAAACGCATGCGGAGAAGGACACAGGCGGCCATCAATTGACGTCACAACAGTCAAACGGCCAGACTTACTATTGGATGATGCCCAAACGTGACCGGACAGATAAAAAAAAACAACAACAAAAACCGGTTGTTTGGGAAACAAAACGAAATAGAAACAAATAAGGTGATAACTCTGTAAAATATATGAAATTAAACAAAATCATGAAATAAAGTACCATTAATTTTATAAGTCGTAACATTGACTATAATCTTATCCTGCTAACTTTACCTTCACTTTGACCATTTACTCAGTTCTTTAGGCGGTATGTGTGTGTGTGTGTGTGTATTTCAAATAACCAACATAATACTTTATCCTCCTCTGAGGATCTATCTGATACAGAAGATCCTTCCTCAGACATTGACACTGACAAATCTACTTATTTTAGAGTATATGCGTTCTTTATTAAAAGAAGTGTTAATTACTTTGGATATTGAGGTAACTGGTCCTTGATGTTCAGTCTAATAAACGTTTAAATGCTGTTTTTAAACCTCCTGTGGTTTCTCCAGGGTTTTTTTTCCTATTCCTGAGGCTATTTCTGATATGATTTCTAAGGAATGGAATAAGCCATGTACTTATTTTATTCCTTCTTCAAGGTTTAAAAAATTGTATCTTTTTACCAGCAATTTCTATAGAGTTTTGGGAAAAGATCCCCCAAAGTTGATGGGGCTATTTCTACTCTTGCTAAACGTACCACTATTCCTATGGAAGATAGTACTTCCTTTAAGGATCCTTTAGATAGGAAACTTGAATCTTATCTAAGGAAAGCCATCCTCAGACCTGCAATTTCTTTGGCTGATGTTGCGGCTGCATCAACTTTCTGGTTGGAGAATTTAGCGCAACAAGAATTGGATTCTGACATATCTAGCATTATTCGCTTACTGCAATATGCTAATCCATTTTATTTGTGATGCCATTTTTGATGATATCAAAATTGATGTTAGATCCATGTCTTTAGCTATATTAGCTAGAAGAGCTTTGTGGCTTAAATCTTGGAATGTTTATATATCTAAATCTAGATTTCTATCTTTCTTTCCAAGGTAATAATTTATTTGGTTCTCAGTTGGATTCTATTATTTCAACTGTTACTGGGGGTAAGGGGTTTTGTTTTGTTTTTTTATCCTGAGGCAGAAAAACTAAGGGTAAATCTAAGGCTTCT
Source organism: Bombina bombina (assembly GCF_027579735.1). Lineage (NCBI taxonomy): Eukaryota > Metazoa > Chordata > Amphibia > Anura > Bombinatoridae > Bombina > Bombina bombina. Next base: position 1,152,755,961 of record NC_069499.1, on the reverse strand, counting down.
AACTGTTCGTTTCTTTTGTCAAAATACGGAACAAACTCAATCCTTCCCCCCCCCCCCCCCCAAGGAATCTGTTTCCAATTGGAATAAATCCAAGCTATTTAAGAAACCAAAGTCGGCTCCTAAATCCGCATGAAGGTGCGGCCCTCCATTCCAGTTGAGCTGCTAGGGTGCAGATTAAGGTTTTTTTCAAGGATATTTGGATAAATTCTGTCCAAAATCTATGGATTCAGAGCATTGTCTCAAGGGTATCGAATAGGATTCAGAGTAAGACCTCCTGTGGGAAGGTGTGTGGTTTTTTTTTTTGGTTTTTTTTTTTTCTCACGTATCCCAGCAAATCCAGTAAAAGCTCAGGCTTTCCTGAAGTGTTTCAGACATGGAGTCTTCAGGGGTAATCATGCCAGTTCCTTTTCAGAAACGAGGTTTGGGGTTTTATTCAAATCTATTCATTGTACCAACTTTCAAGATGGTGACTAAGGACTATTCTGCCTTTTTGTTCAGCAAGGACATTATATGTCCACAATAGACTTGCAGGATGCATACCTTCATATTCAGATTCATCCAGAATATTATCAGTTCCTGAGATTCTTTTCTAGACAGCATTACCAATTTGTTGCTCTTCCATTTGGCCTAGCAACAGCTCCAAGAATCTTTTCAAAGGTTCTAGGTGCCCTACTCTCTAATCGGAGAACAGGGTATTGTGGTGTTTCCTTATTTGGACGATATCTTGGTACTAGCTCAGCCTTTACGTTCTGCAGAATCTCACATGATTCAACTAGTGTTGTTTCTTCGGAAACATGGTTGGAGGATCAATTTACTAAAGTTTTTTGATTCCTCAGACAAGGGTCACCTTTTTAGGCTTCCAGATAGACAGGCATGGACACTGAATCTAACAGACAAACGTTTAAAATTGGTTGCAGCCTGCCGGCACCGTCTGTCTGTCATTCCCTTCAGTGGCTATGTGCATGGAAGTTTTAGGTTTCATGACTGCAGCATCGGACGTGATCCCCCCCCCCCCCCCTTGCTCGTTTTCACATGAGACCTCTACAGCTTTGTATGCTGAACCAATGGTGCAGGGATTATACAAATATCACAATTAATATCCTTAAATCCCAATGTAAGACACCCTGACGTGGTGGATAGATCACCATTTAATTCAAGGGGCTTCTTTTGTTCGGCCAACCTGGACTGTGATCACAACCAGATGCAAGTCTTTCAGGCTGGGGATCTCTGACAGCACAAGGGGTTTGGAAATCTCAAGAGGAGAGTACCAATAAATATTTTAGAACTCCGTGCAATTCTCAGAGCTCTTCAGTTTTGGCCTCTGAAAACAAATGAACGGTTCTCTCTTTAACAGACAGACAATATCACAACAGTGGCATATATCAATCATCAGGGTGGGACTCAGTCCCCAAGCTATGAAAAAAGTATCTCTGATACTTGCTTGGGCGGAATCCAGCTCCTGTCTAATCTCTTCGGTGCATATCCCAGGTGTAGACAATTGGGAGGTGGATTATCTCAGCCGTCAGACTTTACATCCAGGGGAGTGGTCTCTCTATCCAGATGGGTTTTCTCAGATTGTTCAGTTGTGGGGTCTTCCAGAGAGATCTCATGGCCTCTCATCTAAACAAGAAACTTCCCAGAAACCTATCCAGGGATGATCAGGCGGAAGCAGTGGATGCGCTGACACATCCTTGGTGTTACCATCCTGCTTACATTTTCCCGCCTCTAGTTCTCATTCCAAGATTGATCTCCAAATTCATCATGGAACAATTGTTTGTGTTGCTGGTGGCTCCAGCATGGCCACACAGGTTTTTGCATGCGGATCTGGTTCGGATGTCCAGTTGCCAGCCTTGGCCACTACGGTTAAGGCCGGACCTACTGTCTCAAGGTACGTTTATCCATCAGGATCTCAAATCATTAAATTTGAAGGTATGGAAATTGAATGCTTAGTATTAATCGGAGTCAGAGAAACCTCTATGACTTAGTACTATGTTACAAGAAAGATTTATTATAGAGTTTGGAAGACTTGCATTTCATGGTGTTCTTCTCATAAATTCTCCTGGCATTTTTTTTGGAATTCCTAGAATTGTACTGTTTCTTCAGGATGGTTTGGATAAGGGTTTGTCTGCAAGTTCCTTGAAGGGACAAATATCTGCTCGTTCTGTTTCACAGAAAGATTGCTATACTTCCTAATTCACTGTTTTATACAGGCTTTAGTTCGTATTAAGTCTGTCACTAAATCAATCTCTCCTCCTTGGAGTCTTAATTTGGTTTTGAAGGCTTTACAGGCTCCTCCATTTGAGCCTATGCATTCTTTGGACATTAAACTACTTTCTTGGAAAGTGTTCCTTTTGGCTATCTCTTCTGCTAGGAGAGTTTCTGAGCTATCTGCTCTTTCTTGTGAGTCTCCTTTTCTGATCTTTCATCAGGATAAGGCAGTTTTGCAGACTTTTCAATTTTTACCTAAGGTTGTGAATTCTAACAACATTAGTAGAGAAATTGTTGTCCCTTCCTTGTGTCCTAATCCTTAGAGTTCTTTGGAAAGATCCTTACATTCTTTGGATGTGGTAAGAGCTTTGAAATATTATGTGAAAGCTACTAAAGATTTCAGGAAGACTTCCAGTCTATTTGTTTTATTTTCTGGTCCTAGGAAAGGTCAGAAGGCTCCTGTTATTTCCTTGGCTTCGTGGTTAACTTTTGATTCATCAAGCTTATTTGGAGTCGGGTCAGGCCCCGCCTCAGAATTACAGCTCATTCTACTAGATCAGTCTCCACTTCGTGGGCCTTTAAGAATGAAGCTTCAGTTGATCAGATTTGCAAAGCGGCAACTTAGTCCTCTGCATACATTTACTAAATTCTACCGTTTTGATGTATTTGTTTCTTCAGAAGCAGTTTTTGGTAGAAATGTTCTTCAGGCAGCTGTTTCAGTTTGCTGCTTCTGCTTTTGATTTAAGTTTTTTTTTTTTTCTTTATTTATGAGAAACTTATTTTTTTTGGATTGTGGATTAATTTTTTTTCAGCGGAAAATGGCTTATTTTTATCCCTCCCTCTCTAGTGACTCTTGTGTGGAGTTCCACATCTTGGGTATTGCTATCCCATACGTCGCTAGCTCATGGTCTCTTGTCAATTACATGAAAAAACATAATTTATGTAAGAACTTACCTGAAAATCATTTTTTTCATATTGGCAAAAGTCCATGAGGCCCACCCTTTTTTATGTTTTTTTTTTTTTTTTTTTTTTTTTTGTATAAAGCACAATTATTTCCAAATTTCTTTTGTTGATGCTTTCTACTCCTTTATCACCCCACTGCTTGGCTATTCGTTAAACTGAATTGTGGGTTTGGTGAGGGGTGTATTTATAGGCATTTTGAGGTTTGGGAAACTTTGCCCCTCCTGGTAGGATTGTATATCCCATACGTCACTAGCTCATGGACTCTTGCCAATATGAAAGAAATGAATTTATCAGGTAAGTTCTTACATATAATAGGTTTTCCACCATAACCACTTCTACCTTGTTTCTTAGCACGCATCAAACTGGAGCAAGTATCAACTATTCTGGTTGCTCCATGGCGGCAGATGACGTGGTTTGCGGACCTAGTGGGGATGTCATTGTTCCCTCCATGAAGGGTTGCCCTGTCACAGGGATCTGCTGGTACAGGGCCCCTTTGTGCATCAGCATCTAGATTCTGAGGCTGACTGCGTGGAGATTGAACGCTTAGTCTTAGCCAGAAGGGGTTTTTCTGAGAGGGTGATACTCTCATTCAAGCCAGAAAGACTGTCAACTGTCACATCTTTCATAAGGTGTGGAGGACCTACTTACTCTAGTGTGAATCTTGTGGCTATTCCTGGCATAAGGTCAGGGTCTCATTCTTTCCTTCTTCCAGGACGGTCTGGAGAAGGGACTTGCTGCCAGTTCCTTAAGGGGACAGATTTCGGCTCCATCTGTGCTGTTGCACCAGAAGCGCGGAAGCGCAAGGGGCTGAAAGCTTCTACTTAACTATCATTTTGGCTGAGAAGCATGATTCCTTGGGCTTATGAGACAGAGGGACATACTCATCCTGAGAGGATTACGGCTCACTTAAAGGCCCAAGAGGCCACAGCTCTAGTTAAGAATGAGCCCTCTATGGAGCAGATTTGTAAGGCAGCTACCTGGTCCTCCTTACATACTCTTATAAAGTTTTACAAATTTGACGTTTTTGCTTTGGCTGAAGCAGCTTTTGGGAGAACAGTTTTGAAAGCTGTGGTGCCCTCAGAATAGGGTTGTCTCCTTTTTTTTTTTTTTTTTTTTTTTATTACCCTCCCCATTTTTAATTCGGCGTCCTAGAGCTTGGGTATTTCCAGCAAGTAATGAATGAAGCCGTGGACTCTAATCATATTAAATGGAAAACATAAATTATGCTTACCTGATAATTTAATTTCCATCGCTACAAGGAGTCCATGGCTCCCGCCCAGTTCTCTGTTGGTCGGACCTAAATTTCTTGTTTGTTCTGGCACCTTTTCATACCCTGATATTTTTCCTTCTGTTCCTTGTTCTCTTGGCAGAATGACTGGGGGATGAGGGGAGTGGGGTATTTAAATTGAAGGTAAAATTTGGTGAATGAAAGCAAGTTTTTTAAAATACTATTAAAAACAGGGGTGCTTTCATTCATCAGTTTACAAAGCAGCCGTTTTTATTAAAAACTTAACTTTTTTTTTCTTTTCAGATATAGCAGCTTTCCCCTCCTGGAAATCCTCTTTACACATCAGCAATGACTAATCTGGCTTCCTCCAATCACGGCTTTCCCCCAGGGTGGTTATTGCCTGAGACCATGCTGTGATTGGAGGAAGCCAGATTAGTCATTGACATGTGAAGAGGATTTCCAGGAGGGGGAAGCTGCTCTGGCTGTGAAAAGGAAAAAAGGTAAGGGTTGTTGGGTTTTTTTTTTGGGTTTTTTTTGGGTTTTTTTTTTTGTTTTTTTTTTTGTTTTTTATCAAAACGGATTTGTAAACTTTGAATGAAAGTGCCCCTGTTTTTATTACTATTTTTAAAAAACGGACTTTCATTCATCAAAGTTTACTTTCACTTTAAGCCTTTGGCTGGGGTGTCTTGGCCTCCTCCTGGTGGCCAGGTTCTGTATTTCCCACAAGTAACAAATGAAGCCGTGGACTCATCGTAACAATGTATTTGAAATGATCAGGTAAGCATAATTTATGTTAAATTTGAAGTAAAATGTTAAAAGCATATTTAGGGACTGCATTTAAAGGTTCCACAACTGCAAAAAACAAATGCATTAAGTTTTTTTTTAAATGATTATATCCCAAATAAGAGCTCTTGAACAAAGGGAGACACTTGCCCCTTATGGGGGGAAAAACTTGTCTTGTATTAGTGAGTTTTCAAACTAAGTCAATCTTGCATCCAGACAGCACAGTTGTAAACGTGAGGTGTGCGTCTAACTAGATATAGATGGCGATAGATCTTTTTTCTCTTATCTGCTGTAGCATAATATCTATATAGATGTTTCTAGCACATACCCAAAATGTTTACTTTAGTCTTATTTTGGTGGGGGGATGTACATCAGTGTCCCTGTTTAGAAATTCTTCTTAGACAGATGTATAGAAAACAGTTGAATACAGTGTATCGTTAAACCACATTTCACCTGCATCTCAAAACAGTTTTGTGTGTTTGGCTTTTTTATTTATTATACATAAAATTGAAGTTTTTGTACTGGACTTATTTTCCTTAAAGGGACACTGTACCCAAATTTTTTTCTTTTGTAATTCAGAAAGAGCATGCAATTTTAAGCAACTTTCTAATTTTACTCCTATTATCAATTTTTCTTTGTTCTCTTGCTATCATTATTTGAAAAAGAAGGCATCTAAGCTTTTTTGGTTTCAGTACTCTGGACAGCACTTTTTTATTGGTGGATGAATTTATCCACCAATCAGCAAGGACAACCCAGGTTGTTCACCAAAAATGGGCCGGCATCTAAACTTACATTCTTGCATTTCAAATAAAGATACCAAGAGAATGAAGAATGTGATAATAGGAGTAAATTAGAAAGTTGCTTAAAATGTCATGCTCAATCTGAATCACGAAAGAAATTTTTTGGGTACAGTGTCCCTTTAACTTCAATTTTTTTTTTTTAAAGGGACATGACACATCAAAACAAAATTCTCTGATTCAGAGCTTGCAATTTTAAACAATTTTTTGTTCTCTTTGAATCTTCTGGAAAAGCAGACACGTGCACTCTTGAGCTTATGGCAGTATTTTTTCAAGAATGTTATCCATTGCAAGAGCACTAGATGGCTGTGCTATTTCCTGCCAAGTAGTTCTACACTTACCTAGTATCCAGCAAAGACTACCATGGGAATAAAGTGTGTACATTAATTTGTAAATATACCATCTTAGTTATTGATACATTTCCTCTTACTGTCCAGTCTTGATGTATACAGCCATATACTTAAAAGCTTGACATGCAATAGTAATAAATAACTGACTTAGGATAATAGATGTTTTTAGTAAATTAATTTAACCATACATTTTCCAAGAACATATCATAGAATTTTTCATCTGGTGTTAAAAATACGAAGACACGACTACTGCTTGACTACCGGATTTTTTTTTTTTTTTTTTTTTTTTTTTTGGGGGGGGGGGGGTGTATTGACCCCCCCAACCTTCCATTGTGCCAAATCAGCTAGAAATTGTCCAACATTTTTGTGGGGGGCAGCTGGCTGGCACCCCTAGTTAGTTTTTTTTTAAATGCAGCAAAAGATTACTAGGAAATCAATACTTTTACTTTCTGCCCATCTTGATCCTACAGCATGTTAACTTTAGATACCAAAGAATCAACCAAAGAGAGAAAATGGGAAGTTAACACCAATACTGAACAAAATCTTGTAGTTCATAGAGAGTATAACCCAAAGGCTGATGGCCTCATTCACAGTGTGACCCTGTAGTGCCAGATTCTATACTTTGCTTTGCTTTAGCGGTCAAAAGAAATTGTCAATTAATATCCAGGCACAGTTCCCAATTACTATCTTATCCGGTATATAGCTATACACAGGTGTCTCACCACCCAAAGCAGAGTCCCAGCAAACATACACTGTAATTGGGTCGCATTCAGTGCCGCTGTAAAGTGCAGAGCCCTTCTCGTGTTACTCACTTAGCGCTTGTTCCTGTCAGCGTTTGGCATCCTCTCTCCCGCTCAGTGCCGCTCAGGTCCCGCCCTCCTGGATACTTCTGCGGGTAGAGCCTATCAGGCACGAGCAGACATCCGTGTCATAATGGGTGAACCGCCATGCGTGTAGAATCCTCTGTATCCAACTGTAATCCGGTCACACTGGCTAACGTAGTAGGGGTGTACACGATATAGGTCAGGCAGGTGCTGGTGCTCAAACAGGCAATAAACAAAGTGCCAATGAACAAAGAGCAAAACCAGCAAGTAAAATAAAACGTAGCGTTTATTCAGATGCTTTAAAAACAGGATCAAAGACATCCTATGAGAGTAATAAACACCTCGGGGCTGGCAGGATTACGCGTTTTAGGAACTATTATGTATCTTGATTATTTAGAATGTATGCAGTATGAATACCATACTATAACAAATTTTGTATATGTATGTCGAGTTATTATTACCCTCATTTAAACAGTGTACACAACGTTTCAACACCTACTATGTCTCTTGTATATATTTATATATATATTCTATCTCTATCCTGTAGACTATTTTTTGAATTTGTCTATGTACTTAACATGTATTCTGGTATTTATTTATTTGCAACATGTTATTTCTGTTCTACAAAATATCAATCACTTTGCTCTGTCTCGGTAATTTGATAGCTACTCTTGTGGGCGTGTTTGTTTTAATCACATGTCCTTCAATCTTTTAACCAATAGAATTGTGTATAAATTACACACCTGGGACTGGCAAACTATGACTATGGCGCAATGCCGAAACGCGTAAGCCTGCCAGCCCCGAGGTGTTTATTACTCTCATAGGATGTCTCTTTGATCCTGTTTTTAAAGCATCTGAATAAACACTACGTTTTATTTTACTTGCTGGTTTTGCTCTTTTTGTTCATTGGCACTTTAACTTTTAGATACCAGTCACTGTATAGGTAGCCTCTGTTAGGGAAAACAGAAGACACCAGACTGGTGTATTACTTTGGTAACTTTATTTCTATAGATGGTTTCTAAGGCATTGTGGACCATGCTCTAGCTAGCTCTGAGTAATGTTTTTTTTCTCTTGTTAAGTGTGTTCAGTCCACGGGTCATCCATTACTTATGGGATATATTCTCCTTCCCAACAGGAAGTTGCAAGAGGATCACCCAAGCAGAGCTGCTATATAGCTCCTCCCCTCACATGTCATATCCAGTCATTCTCTTGCAACCCTCAACAAAGGAGGTCGCGAGAGGAGTTGGAGTTTTTACTTAATTATTCTTCAATCAAAAGTTTGTTATTTTAAATTGCACCGGAGTGTGCTGTTTTTCTATCTCAGGCAGTATTTGGAAGAAGAAACTGCCTGCGTTTTCTATGATCTTAGCAGGCATAACTAAGATCCACTGGCTGTTCTCGACATTCTGAGGAGTGGGGTAACTTCAGAAAATGGGAATAGCATGCGGGGTCCCCCGCAAATGAGGTATGTGCAGTACAATATTTTCTGGGAATGGAATTGACTAAGAAAACACTGCTGTTACCCGTATGATGTAAGTACAGCCTTAAATGCAGTAGTAGTGACTGGTATCAGGCTGATAAATGTATGCACAGTAGAGTTATTTTCTAGGGACTAGAATTTGACTGAGAAAATACTGTTAATACTGAAATAATGCTTAAGCCTTATCTGCAGTGGAAGCGACTGGTAGCAGGCTTAGTGATAACTTTGCATGACATTAAAAAAGTTTGTTTTTAAAACGTTTACTGGCATGTTATTCGTTTTGTGAGGTACTTTGGTGATAAATCCTTTTGGGCATGATTTTTGTACACATGGCTAACATATATTTCTGCATAGAAACCGTTATATCAGGTCTCCCACTGTTGTAAATGAGTGGGAGGGGCCTTTTTTAGCGCCTTGTTGCGCAGTTAAAATTCTAGCAGTCTTCCTGCTTCTTCCTCCTTGATCCAGGACGTCTCTAGAGAGCTCAGGGGTCTTCAAAATTCGTTTTTGAGGGAGGTAATCGGTCACAGCAGACCTGTGACAGTGTGTTTGACTGTGATAAACGCGTTAAATCTTAATTTGATATCCGTTTTTTGGGTACTGAGGGGTTAATCATCCCTTTTGCTAATGGGTGCAATCCTCTGCTAATTAATACATTTAAAGAATTGTTGACTATAACTGAATTAGTTCTTTGTTATTCAACTGTTTTTTTTTTTTTTGTTTTTTTTTTTTAAAAGCGCTGCAGCGTTTTTATATTGCTTGTAAACTTATTGAAAGTAATTTCCAAGCTTGCTAGCTTCATTGCTAGTCTGTTTAAACATGTCTAATACAGAGGAATCTGCTTGTTCATTATGTTTAAAAGCCGATGTGGAGCCCAATAGAAATATGTGTACCAATTGTATTGATATTACTTTGAATAAAAGTCAGTCTGTACCGATAAAGAAATTATCACCAGACAACGAGGGGGAAGTTATGCCGTCTAACTCTCCTCACGTGTCAGTACCTTCGTCTCCCGCTCGGGAGGTGCGTGAGATTGAGGCGCCAAGTACATCAAGGCCCTTACAAATCACTTTACATGATATGGCTAATGTTATGAAAGAAGTATTATACAATATGCCCGAGTTAAGAGGCAAGCGCGACAGCTCTGGGTTAAGGACAGAGCGCGCCGATGACACGAGAGCCATGTCTGATACTGCGTCACAATTTGCAGAACATGAGGACGGAGAGCTTCATTCTGTGGGTGACGGTTCTGATTCGGGGAGACCGGATTCAGAAATTTTAAATTTAAGCTTGAGAACCTCCGCGTGTTGCTAGGGGAGGTGTTAGCGGCTCTGAATGATTGTGACACGGTGGCAATCCCAGAGAAATTATGTAGGCTGGATAAATACTATGCGGTACCGGTGTGTACTGACGTTTTTCCTATACCAAAGAGGCTTACAGAGATTAGCAAGGAGTTGGATAGACCCGGTGTGCCTTTTTCCCCTCCTCCGATATTTAGAAAAATGTTCCCTATAGACGCCACCACACGAGACTTATGGCAGACGGTCCCTAAGGTGGAGGGAGCAGTTTATACTTTAGCCAAGCGTACCACTATCCCGGTGGAGGATAGCTGTGCTTTCTCAGATCCAATGGATAAAAAATTAGAGGGTTACCTTAAGAAAATGTTTGTTCAACAAGGTTTTATATTACAGCCTCTTGCATGCATTGCGCCTGTCACTGCTGCAGCGGCATTCTGGTTTGAGTCTCTGGAAGAGGCAATTCGCACAGCACCATTGGATGAGTCTTTGAGCAAGATTAGAACCCTTAAGCTGGCTAATGCGTTTATTTCGGATGCCGTAGTGCATTTAACCAAACTTACGGCTAAGAATTCCTGATTCGCCATACCGGCGCGCAGAGCGCTATGGCTTAAATCCTGGTCAGCAGATGTAACTTCTAAATCTAAACTACTGAATATTCCTTTCAAAGGGCAGACCTTATTCGGGCCCGGCTTGAAGGAAATTATTGCTGACATTACTGGAGGTAAGGGCCACACCCTTCCTCAGGACAGGGCCAAATCAAAGGCCAAACAGTCTAATTTTCGTGCCTTTCGTAATTTCAAGGCAGGAGCAGCATCAACTTCCTCCGCTCCAAAACAGGAAGGAACTACTGCTCGTTACAGACAGGGTTGGAAAGGCAACCAGTCATGGAACAAGGGCAAGCAGGCCAGAAAGCCTACTTCCGCCCCTAAGACAGCATTAAGACAGGGCCCCCTTTCCGGAGACGGATCTAGTGGGGGGCAGACTTTCTCTCTTCGCCCAGGCTTGGGCAAGAGATGTACAGGATCCCTGGACGTTGGAGATTATATCTCAGGGATACCTTCTGGATTTCAAAACTTCTCCACAAGGGAGGTTTCATCTGTCAAGGTTATCAACAAACCTAGTAAAGAAAGAGGCATTTCTACAATGTGTACAAGACCTCTTAGTGATGGGAGTGATCCACCCAGTTCCGCGAACGGAACAGGGGCAAGGGTTTTATTCAAATCTGTTTGTGGTTCCCAAAAAAGAGGGAACCTTCAGACCAATCTTAGACTTAAAAATCTTAAACAAGTTCCTAAGGGTTCCATCGTTCAAGATGGAAACCATTCGGACCATCCTACCCATGATCCAAGAGGGTCAATATATGACCACAGTGGACTTAAAGGATGCCTACCTTCACATACCGATTCACAAAGATCATTATCGGTACCTAAGGTTTGCCTTTCTAGACAGGCATTACCAGTTTGTAGCTCTTCCCTTAGGGTTAGCTACGGCCCCAAGAATTTTTTACAAAGGTTCTGGGCTCACTTCTGGCGGTGCTAAGACCACGAGGCACAGCGGTGGCTCCGTACCTAGACATTCTGATACAAGCGTCAAGTTTTCAAAATGCAAAGTCTCATACAGAGATAGTTCTAGCATTTCTGAGGTCGCATGGGTGGAAAGTGAACGTGGAGAAGAGTTCTCTGTTACCACTCACAAGGGTCCCTTTTCTAGGGACTCTTATAGATTCTGTAGAGATGAAAATTTACCTGACGGAGTCCAGGTTATCAAAGATTCTCAATGCTTGCCGTGTCCTTCACTCCATTCCAAGCCCATCAGTAGCTCAGTGCATGGAAGTAATCGGCTTAATGGTCGCAGCAATGGACATAGTGCCATTTGCGCGCCTACATCTCAGACCGCTGCAACTATGCATGCTAAGTCAATGGAACGGGGATTACTCAGATCTGGACCAGGAGACCAGAGATTCTCTTCTCTGGTGGTTGTCTCGGGTTCATCTGTCCAAAGGAATGACTTTTCGCAGACCAGATTGGACGATTGTAACAGATGCCAGCCTACTAGGCTGGGGAGCAGTCTGGAACTCCCTGAAGGCTCAGGGATTGTGGACTCAGGAGGAGAAACTCCTCCCAATAAACATTCTAGAATTAAGAGCAATATTCAATGCTCTTCTAGCTTGGCCTCAGTTAGCAACACTGAGGTTCATCAGATTTCAGTCGGACAACATCACGACTGTGGCTTACATCAATCAATCAATGGGGAACCAGGAGTTCCCAAGCGATGTTGGAAGTCTCGAAGATAATTCGCTGGGCAGAGTCTCACTCTTGCCACCTGTCGGCGATCTACATCCCAGGTGTGGAGAACTGGGAGGCGGATTTTCTAAGTCGTCAGACTTTTCATCCGGGGGAGTGGGAACTTCACCCGGAGGTATTTGCTCAACTGATTTGTCGCTGGGGCAAACCGGATCTGGATCTCATGGCATCTCGTCAGAACGCCAAGCTTCCTTGTTACGGGTCCAGGTCCGGGACCCGGGAGCGGTGCTGGTAGATGCACTAGCAGCCCCTTGGGTTTTCAACATAGCTTATGTGTTTCCACCTTTTCCGTTACTACCTCGACTGATTGCCAGGATCAAACAGGAGAGAGCATCGGTGATTCTGATAGCGCCTGCGTGGCCACGCAGGACCTGGTATGCTGACCTAGTGGACATGTCGTCCTGTCCACCATGGTCTCTACCCCTGAGGCAGGACCTTCTAATTCAGGGTCCTTTCAACCATCCAAACCTAATTTCTCTGAGGCTGACTGCTTGGAAATTGAACGCTTGATTCTATCAAAGCGTGGGTTTTCGGATTCAGTTATTGATACATTAATACAGGCTCGGAAACCTGTTACCAGAAAAATTTACCACAAGATATGGCGTAAATATTTATATTGGTGTGAATCCAAGAGTTACTCATGGAGTAAGGTTAGGATTCCTAGGATATTAGCTTTTCTAAAAGAGGGTTTAGAAAAGGGCTTATCTGCTAGTTCACTAAAGGGACAGATTTCTGCTCTGTCCTTTTACACAAGCGTCTGGCAGAGAATCAAGACGTCCAGGCTTTGGCTAGGATTAAGCCTGTGTTTAAAACTGTTGCTCCTCCGTGGAGCTTAAACTTGGTTCTTAAAGTTCTTCAGGGTGTTCCGTTTGAACCCCTTCATTCCATTGATATTAAGCTTTTATCTTGGAAAGTTCTGTTTTTGATGGCTATTTCCTCGGCTCGAAGAGTCTCTGAGTTATCTGCCTTACATTGTGATTCTCCTTATCTGATCTTTCATTCAGACAAGGTAGTCCTGCGTACTAAACCTGGGTTTTTACCTAAGGTTGTTTCTAACAGGAATATCAATCAAGAGATTGTTGTTCCATCATTATGTCCTAATCCTTCCTCAAAGAAGGAACGTCTTTTGCATAATCTAGACGTGGTCTGTGCCCTGAAGTTCTACTTACAGGCAACTAAAGATTTTCGACAAACTTCTTCTCTGTCGTTTACTCTGGACAGAGGAGAGGTCAAAAGGCTTCGGCTACCTCTCTCTCTTTTTGGCTTCGTAGCATAATACGCTTAGCCTACGAGACTGCTGGACAGCAGCCTCCTGAAAAAATTACAGCTCATTCCACTAGAGCTGTGGCTTCCACCTGGGCCTTTAAGAATGAGGCCTCTGTTGAACAGATTTGCAAGGCTGCAACTTGGTCTTCACTTCATACTTTTTACAAATTTTACAAATTTGACACTTTTGCTTCTTCGGAGGCTGTTTTTGGGAGAAAGGTTCTACAGGCAGTGGTTCCTTCTGTTTAATGTTCCTGCCTTGTCCCTCCCATCATCTGTGTACTTTAGCTTTGGTATTGGTATCCCATAAGTAATGGATGACCCGTGGACTGAACACACTTAACAAGAAAAAACATAATTTATGCTTACCTGATAAATTTATTTCTCTTGTAGTGTGTTCAGTCCACGGCCCGCCCTGTCTTTTTGAGGCAGGTTCTAAATTTTAAATTATAACTCCAGTCACCACTGCACCCTATAGTTTCTCCTTTCTCGTCTTGTTTCGGTCGAATGACTGGATATGACATGTGAGGGGAGGAGCTATATAGCAGCTCTGCTTGGGTGATCCTCTTGCAACTTCCTGTTGGAAAGGAGAATATATCCCATAAGTAATGGATGACCCGTGGACTGAACACACTACAAGAGAAATAAATTTATCAGGTAAGCATAAATTATGTTTTTTTTAACATACTCCTTTCCAGGGAGGTATTATTACCTTGCAATTAAATGGCAAACTGCCACTAATGACCAGTGTATACTATACTAATGTATTTACTGCATGGGGTGGGGATAGTGGGTTCACAGGAGTCTATCACGTATAGAGTACAGGAGGGGCAAAGTTTCCCAAACCTCAAAATGCCTATAAATACACCCCTCACCACACCCACAATTCAGTTTTAGCACAAACTTACTTCACCACCTCCATAGGAGGCAAAGTTTGTAAGATTTCTACGTTGACATGCGCTTCTCAGCTTTTTTGAAGCCCGATTCCTCTGAGTACAGCGAATGTCAGAGGGATGTGGAGAGAGCATCATCTATTGAATGCAATGATTTTCCTAACGGGGGTCTATTTCATAGTTTCTTTTATCGGTCATAGAGATTAAGCTACCTCCCTTTTCAGATCGACGATATACTTTTTTTTTTTTTTTTTTTTTTTTTTTTTTTTTTACTTGAAAGTGATTTTAGTGTGGGTCTTCAAACAAACTTTTTTTTCAAGTGAGGCACCAACTGAAGTACAATTAACTTAAGATTACTGAGGGTTGGCTTGCATGCTCTTATGTTAGGAAATACAAGATCACTAATGCATGTATCACATGCTCTAACTCCAAAGGGATTCAACAGTTATCTAAGGCTGCAGCTCCCCAAGAGTAACAATAGGCTGGTCAGTCAAAGCTTCCAAGCAGGACAAAGCTAGTGACTGAGCTTCTAAGGTTTGTAGCTTTGGAGAGAGACTAATTCATGGCACTAAGTTAGTGTGTAACACCATGATGAATATAGGGCTGAAACTATTATTTTTCATAATCGATTAGTTGGTCGATTATTTTTTCGATTAATCGGTTTAAAAAAAAAAAAAAAAACCTACAAAAAAATAAATAAAAATATTAGATGTGGACTGGTTTCAAGTTCATCCTCTCTCTGCTGCCGGTTCCAGAAAACCAAAAAATAAAATGACGTTTTCTCAATTTTTAGTTTAGGTTTACATGGGATGTCCTCATGATTATGCTCCCAGTGGGGTTGTAACATAAACAGAGGTACTAATATATGTTCCCTTTTAATTTTCTGATTTTCTCTACTCATTTTATTTATCACAGTTTACTTTCAGATAGCAATACTTTAAGTACTCTTTTGGTCTGCTCTCTAAAAGCTAAGCACATTATATTAAGTTGTGGGTATTCTTAGCAGGAACAATAATACATTCATTGAATTTGATTCATACACTCACAGATTCAAACACACATTTAAAAAAAAAATCACACATAGCAAAAACTTGAAGATTATATAAATATATAATAAATATATTATAAATGTACAATTAATATCAATTTCAAATCCCTGGGGATCCAGTGGCGTGGCAGTGGGGTGTTTTTTTGTTTAATAAAGGAAAAAATCCTTAACTTTTTGAGTTTCATTTTTTAGTATGTATATGTATATATATATATATATATATGTATATATATATATATGTGTATATATGTACTAGTATTCCCTCTCTGGTAGTCTAGTGGGGGAGAATTTGATCTGCACCTCTGTCTGGTACACTACAGACCATATATAGCTTCTTCTGGCTGGCTCAGTGATGCAAGTCAGTGAGCGTTGGAAATTGTAGTGTACTAACACTACAGACAAACCATACTAATTGCTACTCCAATTTCCAGCTCTCAGATGTGCAGACCAAATGCTCCCCCACTAGACTACCATGGAGGGAATGACTTTTTTTATAAATATATTGCAGGATCTGCAAGCCATTCAGCCAAGCCCAATATATATTTTAAACAAAAAAAGCAACTTCCAGTACGCCCTAAGAAGTGTAGTAAGCATGTAAACTAAGTTAGATAACCGGGGGGGGGGGGACCTACCTTACAACAGCGCAGCATGAGCGACGTGAACTGTCCCACAGCGCGTCTTCCTCTTTCATTCTGCACACGTGCGCTGCATGCAGCCCAACTAATCGACTGACCAACTAATCGATAATGAAAATCTTGACAACGATTTTCATTATCTATTAAGTCGATTAGTTGTTTCAGCCCTAGATGAATATAATCTAAATGTTGGCTTCTTTATTTGCTTTATTTTGTGTATTTGTATGTATAGGGTTTTTTTTTTTTTTTTTTTTTTTTTTTTTTTCTTTCAGTTGGTTAAAAAAAAGTAACAATGCTCTCTAGAACACTATTTTCCCTTTTTAATCAGTTTCATGTACAGAGTTCTGGTTTTATAAATTCGTATGCTGTTCTGTATCCTCAGGTTGGAGATAAAGTATTGGTCCTCAACCGGTTTGGCCTGTGGCAAGAGGTTGTATCCATCCCAACCAACCACACCTTCATTATGCCAGAGGGAATGAGTTTTGAGGAGGGTGCTGCCTTGCTGGTAAACTACATCACAGCCTACATGATCCTATTTGATTTTGGAAATCTGAGACCCAATCAGAGTGTTCTCATCCACATGGCAGCAGGTAAGGGTTTTTTTTGTTTCTATAACTTATTTTCTATGCCTAAACCAGCCATTGATTTGGATTTGTAACAAACCTAGGTTACTTAATGTCCCATATTGCTTCTCAAGGGGGCATGGGATAAGAACAATCAAATAAGATAGTGGTGCATAATGTGAGGTTTTTTTGGTTTGTGTTTTCTGCGCTTTCAGATCCGTTGCTAGCCCAAGTCTTTACTGTTGCAGTTGCTTTAAATACGGTTACAAACTTGTAACATCTGAGCTCTCTCCCATCCCATATTGCTGATTTCTGCTATTGCCTCTCGTTTACATAGTTTGTTTTGCCTTTTGAAACCACCACCTCTACAGCTTAGAGATTCTTACTATTCCAGCGATAATGTTGGTAGTCGATTTTAACATTTTGGGTTTGCCTGAAATCCTTTTAAGGGTTGTTGGGGGATGGTGTTGGCTTTTTTTTTGCAGGAATGTTGTATTGTATTGAAGCCCTACATGCTCACTTAATTTAAGGAAAATGTAATTAAAGGAACAGTACACTGTAAAATTGTTTTTCCATTAATGTATTTTAAATTACTTGTTATACCACCTGCAGAGTATAGAATATTTGAGAAATTGGGTTTTCGGATTTATTTGGTTTTGTGCTTTGAAACCACAGCCTACTTCATATACACAGCTATTACAAGGGGTTGAACATAAGGTATTATCAGATCTCATTATGTTATAACTTAGTGTACAAAGACTAGCTTCGTTATCTTATAATTGTCTGGAAAACCAAAGCTAAAATACATAGAGAAAACAATGGAAAATTATCGTTTTATTACTTAACTATCCTACATCCCATAGAGTAACTTCTTCTGCTGACTGTGTTTACTTAGGCTTGTCAATAGCATATACTCAAGTATCAAAACTTTCAGTATAGGTTGGGGAAAACCACAAGCTAAATCAGCTATTTCAAATGCTGAAATAGGAGTAAATGAGCCACTTGCAACCAATTTAATACACTCTAGCAGGTAAAAAGGATCATTGGGAATAATTTAAAGGGGAGAGTTTTTGGGTGAACTGTCCCTTTAACTATTGTACTGAAAAATTGCAAGGATGTTCCATTGAATACTAGACAAACTCACTTCCTGTTGGATTATAGCTAGCACTAAACATACATCCTTTCAGATTCCTGTCTAAAGATCTTTCTTCCTGCCCAATAATGTTACTTCCTGTTTAGGTTCAGCCTTTGAATTCTTTTGTAGTCAAATTTATTTTCTGTTGCCTGAACAAACAAAATAAAGCATTTATCACTTCACATTTGTTTAAGTATAGTTGCTTGCATGTTAACCCTCAGCTGCTCCAGTTATCCTTGTATACAATGGGAAAACACACGTGACCTTTCCCTAGATTTCTTCTGTTGTGAAATGGTGGTGGGGAAACCCTAAAAATATATCGGCTCTTGAGCAATGCACTTACGTATGCAGTGATTAAGCTAGCTAACATTACTAATTATGCCCCATTTTAGTTCTGAAAACGGCACTGGTCATTCCAGTGAAGTCTAACCTCTTTA
The DNA here is from genome assembly GCF_027579735.1 of Bombina bombina. Taxonomy (NCBI): domain Eukaryota; kingdom Metazoa; phylum Chordata; class Amphibia; order Anura; family Bombinatoridae; genus Bombina; species Bombina bombina. Next base: position 1,152,737,750 of record NC_069499.1, on the reverse strand, counting down.
TACATGAGCAGCACTCTTGTGGTCTGGCTTATGCCACTGGTCCGATTTCACTTGTATTAGGGACTACAAGCTTTTTAAAAAGTGTTCTCTAAGAGCAATAGTAGCTCCATTTTAATTACCACAATATTTTGTACATAAAAAGCAATTAATCTATGTATATGTTGCAGAGGCTAAGAGATTGAAGGTTATTCTCTACTGGTTCATGAGTGAGTGTATTCACTCAAATTTTATTAGGTAACAGGTACACAGGACAATTGTAAGATACAACTACCTTTTTATATAAAGGAATACCTGATTAAGGCCTCACAGCCTCTGTAGCTGGGATAAAGGGACAGTTTACTCAAAATGTCTCCCCTTTAATTTGTTCCTAATGATCTCCTTTGCTGGAGTGCATTTTCTTTACCCTTACATTGGCATTTGAAATAGTTGATTTAGCCTGTGGTATCCCCAGATTTTCTAAAAAAATTCTGGCCTTAGATCCAAGCTATATATACCCAGTGGGATATAGAAAGAAGGTAATGTTAATTTTCCATAGTTTATTTTATCTGTCCAAAGAGCAATACTTGGAGAGAAGCATGTATAAGATTAAGAGGCCTGTATATGTACAAAATGTGAAAATTACATGAGATTTAATCATACCTACAAGCTCAACCCATTTATTTTACAAGATATGACGAGTCCACAGATTTCATCCTTACTTATGGGATTACGCCTCCTGGTCAGCAGGAGGAGGAAAAGAGCACCACAGCAGAGCTGTGTATATATAGCTCCTCCCTTCCCTCCCACTCCAGTCATTCTCTTTGCCTGTGTTGGTGATAGGAAGAGGTAAAGTGAGCTTAGTTTAGATTCTTCAATCAAGAGTTTATTATTTTCAAATGGTGACAGTGAGTACTATTTTTCTCAGGGTGGAGCATCAGAGTTTCAGCAATGGGAACTGAGTTTTCTACATTATCACTTCACTCCCCATGTTGGTGCTGCCCTGCTAATGCTCTTATAAGATGTCACAAAGCCCTATTTGTCCCCACAGACTTGCAGGAGGTGATGTAAAGAGTCCTCTTCGTGTGGGACAGGTTTGGATCAGCACTACTGTATGTACAGTCTTTTTTTGTTTTCTGGGGAGAGTGTAGATCAGAACAGACTGGACATTAGCTGCTGCAACACAAGTGGGGTAACTAACTTACATAATAAAATGTTTATTCCCCTATCTGTTTCTCTTATACTATTTGCATAATATGCAGTGATGTATAATATGCATTGATTTGGTGTACTTATGCGATCCGTTTTTTTTGCTAAGGGATCAGACACGGTCACACTTTTGAGCAGGCTGACGCTGGAGAAAGATGGTGTTTAAAGGGTTTTATTATACCTTTATTTGTGGCAAGGGTTGACTTTGAGGGACACATTAACTGTTAAATGATTCTGGTTTTCCCGACATTTAACTGAGACTCCTTTAGAGGAAATAATGGATAGGATTAAGGCCCTTAAGCTGGTGAATTCTTTTGTTACAGATGCCGCTTTCCAAATTGCAAAATTGGCGGCTAAAAATGCAGGTTTTTCCATTTTAGCATGCAGAGCCTTATGGTTAAAATCTTGGTCTGCGGATGTTTCCTCTAAATCCAAGCTTTTGGCTATTCCTTTCAAAGGTAAGACCCTATTCGGGCCTGACTTGAAAGAGATCATTTCTGACATTACGGGAGGTAAGGTTTATCTCCTACCTCAGGATAAGACTTCTAAACAGAGGGGTAGACAGATTAATTTTCGTTCCTTTCGAAACTTCAAGGGAGTCCCCTCTTCCACTAAACAGGATGGGAACTTTACACAAGCCAAGGCCGTCTGGAGACCCAACCAGGCTTGGAACATGATTAAAAAAAAAAGTCTGCTGCTGTTCACAAGACAGCATGAAGGGGCAGCCCCTGATCTGGGACCGGATCTAGTAGGGGGCAGACTTTCTCTCTTTGTCCAGGCTTGGATAAGAGACGTTCAGGATCCCTGGACACTAGAAATCGTGTCTCAGGGGTATCTAATAGAGTTCAAAAATTCCCTCCCAACTGGAAAGTTTCTTTCACGATTGTCTGTAGACCAGATAAAGAGAGGCGTTCTTACGTTGTATAAAAGACCTCTCCACTATGGAGTCATTTGTCCCGTTCCAATAGAGGAACAGGGGCAGGGGTTTTACTCAAATCTTTTTGTGGTTCCCAAAAAAGAGGGAATGTTGAGACCCATTTTGGATCTCAAGAGTCTAAACAAGTTCCTCAGTCCCATCATTGAAGATGGAGACGATTCAGACAATTCTTCCATTGATCCAGGAGGGTCAATATGACTACCGTGGATTTAAAGGATGCATACCTTCACATTCCTATCCACAAAGATCACCAGTTCCTAAGATTTGCCTTTCTGGACAAACCTTTTCAGTTCGTGGCTCTGCCTTTCAGGTTGGCCACGGCACCCAGGATCTTCACAAAGGTTCTAGGGTCTCTGCTGGCGGTTCTCAGACCGCGGGCATTGCAGTGGTGCCTTATCTTGACGATATTCTAATCCAGGCGTCTATCTAACAAGGTCTCATACCGACATGGTTCTGGCCTTTCTAATGACTCACGGGTGGAAAGTGAATCTAGAAAAGAGTTCACTAATTCCACAGACAAGGGTTCCTTTCCTGGGAACTCTAATAGATTACGTATCCATGAAAATCTTCTTGATGGAGGTCAGGAAGTAAAAGATTCTGAATACATGCCGAGCCCTTCAGTCCAATTCTCGACCTTCAGTGGCTCAGTGCATGGAGGTAATTGGATTGATGGTGGCCGCAATGGACATCATTCAGTTTGCTCGTTTTCATCTCAGAAGTCTACAGCTGAGCATGCTCAGACAGTGGAATGGAGACTATGCAAATTTGTCTCCTCGGATAGATCTGGATCAGGAGACAAGAGACTCTCTCTTTGGTGGTTGTCTCAGGATCATCTGTCCCAAGGGACGTGCTTTCGCAGATCCTCATGGGTGATAGTGACAACTGATTCCAGTCTACTAGGTTGGGGCGCAGTCTTGAATTCCCTGAAGGCTCAGGGTGTGTGGACTCGGTCGGAGTCGTTGCTTCCAATCAATATTCTGGAGTTAAGAGCGATATTCAATGCGCTTCAGGCTTGGCCTCAGTTGGCTTCGGCCAAATTCATCCAGTTTCAGTTGGACAACATCACGACACTGGCTTACATCAATCAGGGAGAAACAAGGAGTTCCTTAGCGATGACAGAATTATCCAAGATAATTCGGTGGGCAGAGGCTCACTCTTATCTGTCGGCAATCTACATCCCAGGAGTGGACAACTGGGAAGCAGACTTTCTGAGCAGACGTTTCATCCGGGGGAATGGGGACTCCATCCGGAGGTCTTTGCCTCTCTGATTCTCAGGTGGGGCAGACCGGAATTGGATATGATGGAGTCTCGTCAGAATGCCAAGCTCCCAAGATACGGATCCAGGTCAAGGGATCCTCAGGCCGAACTGAGACGCCTTGGCAGTGCCTTGGTCGTTAAACCTAGCTTATGTGTTTCCACTGTTTGATCCGAGCAATTACCTGGGGAAGGAGAGCAAACAGCAGAGGGCTTCGGTAATTATCGCTCCTGCGTGGCCACGCAGGACTTGGTATGCGGATCTGGTGGACATGTCCTCTCTGCCGCCGTGGAAGCTTCCATTGAGGCAGAACCTTCTCATTTAGGGACCCTTCCATCACCCGAATCTAGTTTCTCTGCAGCTAACTGCTTGGAGATTGAACGCTTCATTTTATCTAAGCGAGGGTTTTCTGATGCGGCCATTGATACCTTGATTCAGGCACGTAAGCCTGTTACTAGAAAGATTTACCATAAGATATGGCGTACATATCTTTATTGGTGCAAATCCAAGGGCTACTCATGGAGTAAGGTTAGGATTCCCAGGATTTCCTTTTCTCCGAGAAGGTTTGGAGAAAGGGTTGTCATAAAGTTCCTTAAAGGGACAGATCTCTGCTTTGTCTATTCTGTTACACAAACGTCTGTCAGATGTTCCAGACGTTCAGTCTTTTTGTCGGGCTCACTAGAATCAGGCATGTGTTTAGACTAATTGCTCCTCCTTGGAGTTTGAATTTACTTAACCCCTTAATGACCACAGCACTTTTCCATTTTCTGTCCTTTTTGGGACCAAGGCCATTTTTGCGGTGTTTGTGTTTAGCTGTAATTTTCCTCTTACTCATTTACTGTACCCACACATTATATACAGTTTTTCTCGCCATTAAATGGACTTTCTAGAGATGACATTATTTTCATCATATCTTATAATTTACTATAAAAAATTATAAAATCTGAGGAAAAAACACTTTTTTTCTAACTTTGACCCCCAAAATCTATTACACATCTACAACCACCAAAAAACACCCATGCTAAATAGTTTCTAAATTTTGTCCTGAGTTTAGAAATACCCAATGTTTACATGTTTGCTTTTTTGCAAGTTATAGGGCCATAAATACAAGTAGCACTTTGCTATTTCCAAACAATTTTTTTTTTCCTCAAAATTAGCGCTAGTTACATTAGAACACTAATATCTTTCAGGAATCCCTGAATATCCATTGACGTGTATTTTTTTTTTTTAGTAGACATCCCAAAGTATTGATCTAGGCCAATTTTGGTATATTTCATGCCACCATTTCACCGCCAAATGCGATCAAAATACAAAAAATAGTTAACTTTTTCACAAACTTTCGGTTTCTCTCTGAAATTTACAAACCGCTTGTGCAATTATGGCATAAATGGTTGTAAATTTTTCTCTGGGATCCCCTTTGTTCAGAAATAGCAGACATATATGGCTTTGGCGTTGCTTTTTGGTAATTAGAAGGCCGCTAAATGCCACACTGCACCACACGTGTATTATGCCCAGCAGTGAAGGGGTTAATTAGGGAACTTTTTGGGGTAATTTTAGCTTTAGTGTAGTAGACAACCCCAAGTATTGATCTAGGCCCATTTTGGTATTTCATGCCACCATTTCACCTCCAAATACGATCAAATAAAAAACAAAAAGTTAAATTTTTCACAATTTTAGGTTTCTCACTGAAATCATTTACAAACAGCTTGTGCAATTATTGCACAAATGGTTGTAAATATTTCTCTGGGATCCCCTTTGTTCAGAAATAGCAGACATATATGGCTTTGGCGTTGCTTTTTGGTACTTAGAAGGCCGCTAAATGCCGCTGCGCATCACACGTGTATTATGGCTAGCAGTGAAGGGGTTAATTAGGTAGCTTGTAGGGAGCTTGCAGGGTTAATTTTAGCTTTAGTGTAGAGCTCAGCCTCCCACCTAAAATATCAGACCCCCTTATCCCCACCCCACAATTGTCCCCGCTATCTTTAGTACTAAAATAAAAGGTATATTTAGGTGGGGTTTTTTTTCTTTAAGCATATTTACATATGCTGATGTGTAGGACCCCCTCTTAGCCCCCAACCTGACTGATCCCCCACCAAACAGCTCTCTAACCCTCCCCCTCTGCCTTAATGGGTGCCATCTTGGGTACTGGCAGCTGTCTGCCAGTACCCAGTTTAGAATAATATTTTTGTTTTTAAATTTTTCCCATTTTTCTGTAGTGTAGCTCCCCCCCCCCACCAAAGACCAACCCCCCACCCCCTCCTAGATACCTTAGATTTGTTTTTTAAAAAAAAAACATTAAAATACCCCTTTCTCCCACTTGTACAACCAAAACTTTTCTGTAGTGTAGCGGTTCTGGCCGCCTCCCAAGTCGGCTCCCACCAACCAACGATACCGGCCATCGATGTCAGGTGCAGAGAGGGCCACAGAGTGGCTCTCTCTGCATAGGATGGCCAAGGGGTGTTATTGCAGGTTGCATCGATATCGAGGCATCCTGCAATAACCGGAAAACGGCTGGAATCGAGCAGGATCGCTTCCAGCCGCTTTAAACCCCTAATGTCGTACAGGGTACGTTGATAGTCTTTTAAGACCAGGTTGTGTGCATCGTACCCTGTACGACATGCATCATTAAGGGGTTAATGTTTTTCAAGGGGTTCCGTTAATATCTATGGAATGCATAGGTTCAAACTTGTTAGCAACCAAAAACAAAATTTTCTAAGATTTCTTATGCTCGCAGAGTTTTGGAGCTTTCAGCTTTACAATGTGATTCTCCTTATCTTTTTCCATTCTGATAAGGTGGCTTTACGTACCAAACCTGGTTTCCTTCCTAAGGTTGTTTCTGGTAAGAATATTAATCGGGAAATTGTTCCTTCTTTGTGTCCTAATCCTTTTAAGAAGGAGCGTCTGTTACACAATTTAGACGTGGTTCGTGCTCTGAAGTTTTACTTGCAAGCGACTAAGGATTTTTGTCAATCATCTTCAAACGTAGGGGCCAGAAAGCTATGGCTACCTCTTTCCTTTTGGCTTAAGAGTATCATCAGTCTGGCTTATGAGACTGCTGGACAGCAAACTCCTGAGAGAATTACGACTCATTCTATTAGGGCTGTGGCTTCCTCATGGGCATTTAAGAATGATGCCTCTGAACAGATTTGCAAGGTGTTACAAACTGCTATTTGTGACTGGCCCTTTAAATGGAAGGTTGCCCTGCTTCCTTGGATTTTGGAGAAGCCTATTTGCCAGCCTCCTTCCTCATGACTATGGCCCCTGGAAGATTGTGCCCCTGAGAGTATATTGACTTTTGTTGGGTGTGTGTGGCCCTTTGGGAAACGTCTGGGGACATATTGTGACTCTGGTGAACAATGCCCCCTTTAAGACTATGTCCCCAGACCTGTGAAATGACTTGTCCCTGGCTTTCTCCCATTTGGTTCAGTTTCAGTGTGTGCCATTAAGAGTTAAATTTTGTTCAGCTTCAAGAAACCTATTCTAAATACAAGTCTGCTGGGATTAGCTCTAATTAGGTTTAGTGATCAACTTTCCCATTGTCTAATCAGACTAGTATTGATAAGGTGGACTGCATTGTTTTATTGTGTGTAATGTTATCTGCTGAAGTAAATGTTGTGGCCTGTCAAAGGGAGTGTCTCTCTATCTAATATCAAATGTGTGATGGGGGATTTTATGCCTCCCCCTGAGAGTGTCCTGTTTGCATGTAACCTCAATAAAAAGCAGGCTCTGTGCTCCAGCACTTCAGACCTATTTTTCTGTCCCTCTAACTTGCAGCTTTGACTCATGTTTGTAGGGGACAGCTTCAGCTAATATCACTACAGGGATTGCTGACTATGGTGCTGATGATTCTTTGGTGAGCGCTAGGAGCATCCTTTTCTACGGTCCAACTTCCAGCCAGCCTGGAGGCAACCGTAACATTTGGCGGCAGCGGTGGGATTGGCGTCCTAGCGCAAGGAGCAGCACCACAACAGCACTGGTATCGTAGGAAAGTTATTGAGGGCAACGCTAGCCACTGCGCAGCGTCCCTACCTACAGCAGCATGGAGCTGACAAGATACTGGTCAGAACCCTGTGAAGAGCACCTCAACCTGATCCGTCGCTATGAGGGCGCTGATTTCGTTCCAGAGGTAAAGAGGCGGCTAGTCCGATATGGTCCAGACCCTGCACAGGAGGTAGTCAGTCGCCTCATCCGGGAATTGGCTACTGAGAACGAAGCGGCACGAGCCTTTGAGCGCCAACTGTGGAGTTTGAGGGTATGGACACCTGGTCTCTCTCCCCAGCCGCAGCATGTTCCACAGGGAGAGGAGAGCAGCGACCTCCCTCCCCAGCGGCAGTATACTGTGCAGAGGGAAGAGAAAACCAGTCTCCTTCCCCAACCAGAGATACCAGAGGCAGCAGGCCTCATAGACTGGTCCTGGGAGGACCCCCAGCAGGCAGGTGGAGATGGGACCGCAGTCTCTCTACCGGCCCTACAGGGATGCTGGGCAGGCGGCCCAGATCCCCAGCGACAGACCCAGCTACAGGGAGGGGAGAGCATCGACCTCCCTCCCCAGCCGGAGTGTGCCTTCCAGGGAGAGGAGACAACCGGTCTCTCTCCCCAGCCGCAGCATGTTCCACAGGAAGCGGAGAGCATCGACCTCCCTTCCCAACGGCCACCGGAGTATCAGGAGGAGGAGGTAAGCCAATCTCCCCCTCCCCAGCTAACTCCTAACTTGGGCCCAGGGTTAACAGTGGAGATGTTAACCCCCACTGACCCCCACGTTCCCTTTGCCACCGGGCAGGACTATGCCCCAATTCCCCCAGCAGAAGAGCTGGCATCAGGACAGAGCGCTGCTGGCCTCTGCCCTACAGACCCCCTTGTTACAGGACTGGCCTGCAAACCCCTCACCCCAGCAGAAGCGCTGGCACCAGGGCAGAGTGCCGCTGGCCTCTGCCCCCCAAGTACCATCAGCTATTTGCCCAGCTGCGCCAGGAAGGCAGAGGATGCTACCATTTCATCCTATAACCTGGAACCTACAGGCCAGTACTACTTATTGTGGGGGGGCTACTTTGCTGCTAGTGTTTATTTGTGGGTGGGTTGCGAGACTAACTTAGGCACTGACCGACAGAAGGTCAGGTGCCTGGTTAGTCTCCCTCCAAAAGGGGAGATATGTTACAAACTGCTATTTGTGACTGGCCCTTTAAATGGAAGGTTGCCCTGCTTCCTTGGATTTTGGAGAAGCCTATTTGCCAGCCTCCTTCCTCATGACTATGGCCCCTGGAAGATTGTGCCCCTGAGAGTATATTGACTTTTGTTGGGTGTGTGTGGCCCTTTGGGAAACGTCTGGGGACATATTGTGACTCTGGTGAACAATGCCCCCTTTAAGACTATGTCCCCAGACCTGTGAAATGACTTGTCCCTGGCTTTCTCCCATTTGGTTCAGTTTCAGTGTGTGCCATTAAGAGTTAAATTTTGTTCAGCTTCAAGAAACCTATTCTAAATACAAGTCTGCTGGGATTAGCTCTAATTAGGTTTAGTGATCAACTTTCCCATTGTCTAATCAGACTAGTATTGATAAGGTGGACTGCATTGTTTTATTGTGTGTAATGTTATCTGCTGAAGTAAATGTTGTGGCCTGTCAAAGGGAGTGTCTCTCTATCTAATATCAAATGTGTGATGGGGGATTTTATGCCTCCCCCTGAGAGTGTCCTGTTTGCATGTAACCTCAATAAAAAGCAGGCTGTGTGCTCCAGCACTTCAGACCTATTTTTCTGTCCCTCTAACTTGCAGCTTTGACTCATGTTTGTAGGGGACAGCTTCAGCTAATATCACTACAGGGATTGCTGACTATGGTGCTGATGATTCTTTGGTGAGCGCTAGGAGCATCCTTTTCTACGGTCCAACTTCCAGCCAGCCTGGAGGCAACCGTAACACAAGGCTGCAACTTGGTCGTCTCCACTTTTTTTTTTACAAATTTGATACTTTTTTCCTCGTCCGAGGCTATTTTTGGGAGACAGGTTCTTCAAGCAGTGGTGCCTTCCATTTAAGTTACCTGTCTTGTCCCTCCCTTTCATCCGTGTCCTATAGCTTTGGTATTGTATCCCATAAGTAAGGATGAAATCCGTGGACTCTTCATATCATCTTGTTAAAAAAAAAATAGGAAATATATGCTTACCTGATAAATTTATTTCTTTTACGATATGACGAGTCCACGGTCCACCCTGTCATTTTCTGAGACAGGTCTTTATTTTTCTTAAACTTTAGTCGCCTCTGCACCTTGGCTTTTCCTTTCTCGTCCTAACTTCAGTCGAATGACTGGAGTGGGAAGAAGGGAGGATCTATGTGTGTGTGTGTATATATCTCTATCTCTATCATATCTCTCTATCATATCTCTCTATCATATCTCTCTATCCTATCTCTCTATCCTATCTCTCTATCCTATCTCTCTCTATCTCATCTCTCTCTATCTCATCTCTCTCTATCTCATCTCTCTCTATCTCATCTCTCTCTATCTCATCTCTCTCTATCTCATCTCTCTCTATCTCATCTCTCTCTATCTCATCTCTCTCTATCTCATCTCTCTCTATCTCATCTCTCTCTATCCTATCTCTCTATCCTATCTCTCTATCCTATCTCTCTATCCTATCCTATCTCTCTATCCTATCTCTCTATCCTATCTCTCTATCCTATCTCTCTATCCTATCTCTCTATCCTATCTCTCTATCCTATCTCTCTATTCTATCTCTCTATTCTATCTCTCTATTCTATCTCTCTATTCTATCTCTCTATTCTATCTCTCTATTCTATCTCTCTATTCTATCTCTCTATTCTATCTCATCTCTCTCTATCTCATCTCTCTCTATCTCATCTCTCTCTATCTCATCTCTCTCTATCTCATCTCTCTCTATCCTATCTCTCTATCCTATCTCTCTATCCTATCTCTCTATCCTATCTCTCTATCCTATCTCTCTATCCTATCTCTCTATCCTATCTCTCTATCCTATCTCTCTATCCTATCTCTCTATCCTATCTCTCTATCCTATCTCTCTTTCCTATCTCTCTATCCTATCTCTCTATCCTATCTCTCTATCCTATCTCTCTATCCTATCTCTCTATCCTATCTCTCTATCCTATCTCTCTATCCTATCTCTCTATCCTATCTCTCTATCCTATCTCTCTATCCTATCTCTCTATCCTATCTCTCTATCCTATCTCTCTATCCTATCTCTCTATCCTATCTCTCTATCCTATCTCTCTATCCTATCTCTCTATCCTATCTCTCTATCCTATCTCTCTATCCTATCTCTCTATCCTATCTCTCTATCCTATCTCTCTATCCTATCTCTCTATCCTATCTCTCTATCCTATCTCTCTATCCTATCTCTCTATCCTATCTCTCTATCCTATCTCTCTATCCTATCTCTCTATCCTATCTCTCTATCCTATCTCTCTATCCTATCTCTCTATCCTATCTCTCTATCCTATCTCTCTATCCTATCTCTCTATTCTATCTCTCTATTCTATCTCTCTATTCTATCTCTCTATTCTATCTCTCTATTCTATCTCTCTATTCTATCTCTCTATCCTATCTCTCTATCCTATCTCTCTATCCTATCTCTCTATCCTATCTCTCTATCCTATCTCTCTATTCTATCTCTCTATTCTATCTCTCTATTCTATCTCTCTATTCTATCTCTCTATTCTATCTCTCTATTCTATCTCTCTATTCTATCTCTCTATTCTATCTCTCTATTCTATCTCTCTATTCTATCTCTCTATCTCTATCTCATCTCTCTCTATCTCTATCTCATCTCTCTCTATCTCTCTCTATCCTATCTCTCTATCTCATCTCTCTCTATCTCTATCTCATCTCTCTCTATCTCATCTCTCTCTATCTCTCTCTATCTCTCTCTATCTCTCCTCTCTCTATCTCTCTCTATCTCTCCTCTCTCTATCTCTCTCTATCTCTCCTCTCTCTATCTCTCTCTATCCTATCTCTCTATCTCATCTCTCTCTATCTCATCTCTCTCTATCTCTCTCTATCTCTCTCTATCTCTCCTCTCTCTATCTCTCTCTATCTCTCCTCTCTCTATCTCTCTCTATCTCTCCTCTCTCTATCTCTCTCTATCCTATCTCTCTATCTCATCTCTCTCTATCTCTCTCTATCTCTCTCTATCTCATCTCTCTCTATCTCTCTCTATCTCTCTCTATCTCTCCTCTCTCTATCTCTCTCTATCTCATCTCTCTCTCTCTATCCTATCTCATCTCTCTCTATCTCTCTCTATCCTATCTCTCTATCCTATCTCTCTATCCTATCTCTCTATCCTATCTCTCTATCCTATCTCTCTATCCTATCTCTCTATCCTATCTCTCTATTCTATCTCTCTATTCTATCTCTCTATTCTATCTCTCTATTCTATCTCTCTATTCTATCTCTCTATTCTATCTCTCTATCTCATCTCTCTATCTCATCTCTCTATCTCTATCTCATCTCTCTCTATCTCTCTCTATCTCTCCTCTCTCTATCTCTCTCTATCTCTCCTCTCTCTATCTCTCTCTATCTCATCTCTCTCTCTCTATCCTATCTCATCTCTCTCTATCTCTCTCTATCCTATCTCTCTATCTCATCTCTCTCTATCTCTATCTCATCTCTCTCTATCTCATCTCTCTCTATCTCTCTCTATCTCTCTCTATCTCTCCTCTCTCTATCTCTCTCTCTCTCCTCTCTCTATCTCTCTCTATCCTATCTCTCTATCTCATCTCTCTCTATCTCTCTCTATCTCTCTCTATCATATCTCTCTCTATCATATCTCTCTCTATCTCTCTCTATCTCTATATCATATCTATCTATCTATCTCTCTCTATCTCTATATCATATCTATCTATATATCATATCTATCTATATATCATATCTATCTCTATCTCTGCTGTGGTGCTCTTTGCCTCCTCCTGCTGACCAGGAAGCAATATCCCATAAGTAAGGATGAAATCCGTGGACTTGTCCTATCGTAAAAGAAACAAATTTATCAGGTAAGCATAAATTTCCTTTTCCCTTTTCTTCACTGGGAATACTATCAGTGCTCATACAAGAAATAAAGCTGTCTAATCAGGGCTTATCCAGGAGGTTTTCCTAAACAAATAATCAGATAACATATAACTGTTTCCTCTTGGGATGTCTGCCAGGTCACAGTTTTGGATATAGGTTTGTCACCGTTCCCCTTGCATTCAAACACTGACTGTTTAACGTTCCGTGGGACTTGCAGTCAGTTTGGGGCGGCTAGAACTGTAAACCCAGTCTCCTAATCACAGTTGCCTTTTTAATAGACACTCTCCTAGGTCAAAAGGTGTTTTTGTAAAAAAAAAAAAAAAAAACAATTTACACAATACAACACACAACATTAATAAATCTATAAACGGAGCCTCTTAGGATAGCGTCACCCAGGACGCCAAACAGCTCTGACCCCTTACCCAGAGACACTCAATTACTGTTACACTAAAAACAGAAAATGGTCTTACCATTCAGAAGACCGGTCTTAATTGAGTGCCCCTGGAGCAGTCTTTGCCACTTTGACTGGTGTCTGAGAATGTGCCATCCTGTTCGTGACGCCATGTGTTGGTGATATTCACCCTGGACTGAATAACTCTTCAGACCACGACAGGTTAAAAAGGGTTCGTTTTATTGAAAGACACACTGCAGTGAGGAGAGAATGAATAGTTTTCTCGGGGGGGGGGGGGGGAAGACTCCATATCTAGGCTAATACAGTTTGGGACTCCATATCTAGGCTAATACAGTTTGATTGGCTAGCTAAAATGCAAGGGTTTTTACCAAATATGGTTATGACATAAGTAAAAAATACAGTTTAGACAGAATTCTATTCACTAAGTTTTATTCCTCAAAGTAGCTGGTTTAACTGTCTGACCGAATATCAAAAAAGGCAAAGGTCAGGGATGAACTAATGTCTGCTCTTATGTTAACAAAGAGTTGTGTGTAAAGCATATCATTCTATAAGCTTACTAATTTATGGTATACATACACTCGCATATATTTGGCCTACCAGGACAGCAAGGAGCTTGAGTAATCTCATACAAGGATAGGAAGGGATTAGATTTAGAATGAATACAGACATACACTAGCTACCATAAAACAATGCCACCTTAAGCAAGAGTGGCCTCTCCTGACTAACTATGCCTGCATAGAAATTTAACCCATTCAGACCTCACAAAGCACTGCAGAAAAAGTTACAAATATTGGTTATTAACAGCTCTAAGAATCTTTTCTAATGTTCTTGGTGCCCTACTCTATGTAATCAGAATGGGGTATTGCAGTGTTTCCTTATTTGGACTATTTCTTGGTATTATCTCAGTCTTTATATTGTACAGAATCTTACACAAATAAACTAGTGTTTCTTCGAAAACATGGTTGGAGGATCAATTTACTAAAAAGTTCTTTGATTCCTCAGACAAGGGTCACCTTTTTAGGTTTCCAGATAGATTCAGTGTCCATGACTCGGTCTCTAACATAAGAGGCGTTTTGAATTTGTTGCAGCCTGTCGGAACCTTCAGTCTCAGTCATTCCCTTCAGTAGCTATGTGCATGGAAGTTTTAGGTCTCATGACTGCAGCATCGGACGTGATTTCCCCCCCCCCCCCCTTGCTTGTTTTCATATGAGACCTCTCTAGCTTTGTGTGCTGAACCAATGGTGCAGGGTTTTTTCAACAATATCACAATTTATATCCTTAAATCCCCAATGTTAGACTATCTCTGACTTGGTGGTTAAATCACCATCATATAGTTCTAGGTGCCTCTCAATTGTCCAACCTTGACTGCTGTGATCTCACCAGCTGTGAGTCTTTCAGGTTGGGGATTTCTGACAGTGCAAGGGGTTTGGAAGTCTCGAGACAAGATTACCAATCAATATTTTGGAACTTCGTGCGATTTTCATGGCTCTTTAGATTTGGCCTCTATCAGGATGCGACTCATAGTCCTTAAGCTATGAAAGAAGTATCCCGGATACTTGGTTGAGCAGATTCCAGCTCCTGTCTAATTTCTTTGGTTCATATCCCAGGTATAGACAATTGGGAAGCGGATTATTTCAGCTGTCAGACTTGACATCCAGGGGAGTAGTACCTACCATCTAGATGTGTTTTCTCAGGTTGTTCAGATGTGGGGTCTTTCAGAAATAGATCTGATGGCTTCTCATCTAAACAAACTTCCCAGGTACCTGTCCAGATCCAGGGATCCTCAGGCGGTAGCAGTGGATGCCTTGACACTTCCTTGGTGTTATCATCCTGCTTACATTTTCCCGCCTCTAGTTTTTCCAAGAGTGATCTTCAAAATCATCATGGAGCAATCGTTTGTGCTGCTGGTGGCTCCAGCATGGCCTCACATGTTTTGGTATGCGGATCTTGTGCGGATATCCAGTTGCCAACCTTGGCCACTTCCATTAAGGCTAGACCTTCTGTTTTTTTCCATCAGGATTTCAAATCTGAAGGTATGGAAATTAAACACTTAATCACAAGGTCAGAGAAACCTCTGACTAAGCACTAATACTGTGTTGCAGGCTCATAAATCTGTTTCTAGAAAGATTTATTATCGAGTTTACAGTTTCTTCAGGATAGTTTGGATAATGGTTTGTCTCCAAGTTCCTTGAAGGGACAAATCTCTGCTCTTTCTGTTTTTATTGCATAGGAAGATTGCTAAGCTTCCTGATATTCACGTTTTTGTTCAGGCTCTGGTTCATATCCAGCCTGTCATTAAATCAATCTCTCCTCAGAGTTTTAATTTTGTTTTAAAAGCTTTACATGCTCCTCAATTTGAGCCTATGCATTTTTTTTTTTTTAAACATTTTTAAATACTTTCTTGGAAAGTTTCTTTTCACCATATCTCTTGCTAGAAGAGTTTCTGAATTATTTGCTTTTGTGAATCTCCTCCTTTCTGATTTTTCATCAGGATAAGGCTGTTTTGTGGACTTCATTTAAATTCTTATCTAATTTTGTAAATTCTAACAACATTAATAGAGAAATTGTTGTCCTTCCCTTGTGTCCTAATCCTAAGAATTCTTTGGAGACATCTTTACATTCTTTGGATGTGGTAAGAGCTTTGAAATATTTTGTTGAAGCAACTAAAGATTTCAGGAAGATTTCTAGTCTATTTGTTATCCTTTCTGGTTCCAGGAAAGGTCAGAAGGCGTCTGCCGTTTCTTTGGCATCGTGGTTAAAGCTTTTGACTCATCACGCTTATTTGGGTTGGGTCAGGCCTCGCCTCAGAGAATTACAGCTCATTCTACTAGGTCAGTCTCCACTTCGTGGGTTTTTAAGAATGCGGCTTCAGTTGATCAGATTTGCAAAGCAGCAACTTGGTCTTCTTTGCATACATTTACTAAATTCTACCATTTTGATGTATTTGCTTCTTCGAAAGCAGTTTTTGGTAGAAAAGTTCTTCAGGCAGCCGTTTCAGTTTGATTCTTCTGCTTATGATTTAAGTTTTTCCTTTCATTTATGAGAATAAACTTATTTGGGTTGTGGATTAATTTTTTTTTTCAGGGAAATGCCTGTTTTTATTATCTCTCTCTAGCGACTCTTGCGTGGAGTTCCACTTCTTGGGTATTGCTATCCCATACGTCACTAGCTCATGGACGCCAATTACATGAAAGAAAACATAATTTATGTAAGAACTTACCTGATAAAATCATTTTTCATATTGGCAAGAGTCCATGAGACCCACCCTTTTATGGTTGTTTTGATTTTGTATGAAAGCACAATTATATTTCCAGTTCCTCTTCTTTTTTTTGTATGCTTTTACTCTATCACCTCACTACTTGGCTATTCGTTAAAATGAATTGTGTGTGTAGTGAGGGGTGTATTTATAGGCATTTTGAGGTTTGGGAAACTTTGCCCCTCCTGATAGGATTGTATATCCCATACGTCACTAGCTCATGGACTCTTGCCAATATGAAAGAAATGGATTTATTGGGTAAATTCTTACATAAATTACGTTTTAATGTCCCTAATCCTATACATAATCCAATATTTAGATTAATTTTTTATTCATAAATCGAAAGAGTCCACAGCTGCATTCATTACTTTTGGGAATTCAGAACCTGGCCACCAGGAGGAGGCAAAGACACCCCAGCCAACGGCTTAAATACTCCTCCCACTTCCCTCATCCCCCAGTCATTCTTTGCCTTTTGTCCCAGGAGTTTTCGATAGTCTCTTATGGAGGGTAGTACTCTTGGGCATGGGACTGGAGTTTAAAGTAGTCCTGTCAGCCTCTCAATGAGAGAATTGACTAAAGTTAGAGTCCGGAGATGCAGGGAGAGTCTTTCTGAGAAACCATCCCGACTCAACCGCTCCACAAGCAATCGGCGTTGACGAGTTTCACTGTCTGATTTCTTCTCTCAAGTCCATGGCAGAAGCAACACTGTCACACTTGAAGGCTCTTGTTCCTGTTCCATGGTGTAGATTCCGGTAAGATTGTTTCATTTTACGTTAATCATGGTTGTATTGTAATTACAACTGTTTATTCGAGAGGGACTACAACCTTTCAGGGATAACCTTAACATATTGGAATCGAGGATTAATATCTCCTAAAGGGGGTTATTGAACAGGGGGGTTTTAATCATGTTTATGTGATTGTCTGCCACAGTGTAGTGATACTTCGGCTCATGGCTATTTTGGAACATAAGTCTAGTGACTCAGCCTTTATGGTCAGGCGTGCTTTTCTTCTGTTATGTGCGATCAGTCCACGGGTCATCATTACTTCTGGGATATAACTCCTCCCCAACAGGAAATGCAAGAGGATTCACCCAGCAGAGCTGATATAGCTCCTCCCCTCTACGTCAGTCCCAGTCATTCTCTTGCACCCAACGACTAGATAGGATGTGTGAGAGGACTATGGTGATTATACTTAGTTTTTATGACTTCAATCAAAAGTTTGTTATTTTACAATAGCACCGGAGCGTGTTATTACTTCTCTGGCAGAGTTTGAAGAAGAATCTACCAGAGTTTTCTACTATGATTTTAACCGGAGTAGTTAAGATCATATTGCTGTTCTCGGCCATCTGAGGGAGGTAAAGACTTCAGATCAGGGGACAGCGGGCAGATGAATCTGCATTGAGGTATGTAGCAGTTTTTATTTTCTGAATGGAATTGATGAAAAAATCCTGCTATACCGTTATAATGACATGTATGTATACACTTCAGTATTCTGGGAATGGTTTTTCACCGGAACTACTCTGTTAAAGGTCACTAATCCTTTTAATAAATATGTCATGTTAAACGTTTTTGCTGGAATGTAGAATCGTTTACATTGCTGAGGTACTGAGTAAATAAATGTTTGGGCATTATTTTCCACTTGGCAATTGTCTGCTTTAAATTGTGACAGTTTCGTTTCTCCTCACTGCTGTGTGTGAGAGGGAGGGGCCGTTTTTGGCGCTCTTTTGCTACGCATCAAAATATTCCAGTCAGCTACTATCATATTTCCTGCATGATCCGGTTCACTGACAGATCTCAGGGGTCTTCAAACTTCTTTGAAGGGAGGTACATTCTCTCAGCAGAGCTGTGAGAATTTTTATTGACTGTGAATATAAACGTTACTCTATAATTTTTTATGTCAAATTTAGTTATTTACTAATGGGAACAAACCTTTGCTAAAAGTTGTGTTATTTTAAACTTGATGCTTTAACTGTTTTTCAGTTCATTATCTCAACTGTCATTTAATCGTTTAAGTACCTCTTTGAGGCACAGTACGTTTTTGCTAAAAAAGATTATAACCAGGTTGCAAGTTATTGCTAGTGTGTTAAACATGTCTGACTCAGAGGAAAATATCTGTGTCATTTGTTCCTATGCCAAGGTGGAGCCCAATAGAAATTTATGTACTAACTGTATTGATGCTACTTTAAATAAAAGTCAATCTGTACAATGTGAACAAATTTCACCAAACTGCGAGGGGAGAGTTATGCCGACTAACTCGCCTCACGCGGCAGTACCTGCATCTCCCGCCCGGGAGGTGCGTGATATTATGGCG
Source organism: Bombina bombina (assembly GCF_027579735.1). Taxonomy (NCBI): domain Eukaryota; kingdom Metazoa; phylum Chordata; class Amphibia; order Anura; family Bombinatoridae; genus Bombina; species Bombina bombina. The sequence goes on along the minus strand of NC_069499.1, from coordinate 1,152,719,370 downwards.
CCTAATACATCTGGGCGGCCATTACAGATAACATTACATGATATGGCTACTGTTATGACTGAAGTTTTGTCTAAATTACCAGAACTAAGAGGCAAGCGTGATCACTCTGGGGTGAGAACAGAGTGCGCTGACAATACTAGGGCCATGTCTGATACTGCGTCACAGCTTGCAGAGCATGAGGACGGAGAGCTTCATTCTGTGGGTGACGGTTCTGATCCAAACAGATTGGATTCAGATATTTCAAATTTTAAATTTAAATTGGAGAACCTCCGTGCATTACTAGGGGAGGTCTTAGCAGCTCTCAATGATTGTAACACCATTGCAATACCAGAGAAACTGTGTAGGTTGGATAAATACTTTGCGGTACCGGCGAGTACTGACGTTTTTCCTATACCTAAGAGATTAACTGAAATTGTTACTAAGGAGTGGGATAGACCCGGTGTGCCGTTCTCACCCCCTCCAATATTTAGAAAGATGTTTCCAATAGACGCCACTACTCGGGACTTATGGCAAACGGTCCCTAAGGTGGAGGGAGCAGTTTCTACTTTAGCTAAGCGTACCACTATCCCGGTAGAGGATAGCTGTGCTTTTTCAGATCCAATGGATAAAAAATTAGAGGGTTACCTTAAGAAAATGTTTGTTCAACAAGGTCTTATATTACAACCCCTTGCATGTATCGCGCCGATTACGGCTGCGGCAGCATTTTGGATTGAGTCTCTGGAAGAGAACCTTAGTTCATCTACGCTAGATGATATTATGGACAGGCTTAGAGTCCTTAAACTAGCCAATTCATTCATTTCGGAGGCCGTAGTACATTTAACCAAACTTACGGCTAAGAACTCTGGATTCGCCATACAGGCACGTAGAGCACTGTGGCTAAAATCCTGGTCAGCTGATGTTACTTCTAAGTCCAAATTACTTAATATACCTTTCAAGGGGCAGTCTTTATTTGGGCCCGGGTTGAAAGAAATTATCGCTGACATTACAGGAGGTAAGGGCCACGCCCTACCTCAAGACAAAGCCAAAGCTAAGGCTAGACAGTCTAATTTTCGTCCCTTTCGGAATTTCAAAACTGGAGCAGCGTCAACCTCCACTGCACCAAAACAGGAAGGAGCTGTTGCTCGTTACAGGCAAGGCTGGAAACCTAACCAGTCCTGGAATAAGGGCAAACAGGCCAGGAAACCTGCTGCTGCCCCAAAGACAGCATGAACCGAGAGCCCCCGATCCGGGACCGGATCTAGTGGGGGGCAGACTTTCTCTCTTCGCTCAAGCCTGGGCAAGAGATGTTCAGGATCCCTGGGCGCTGGAGATCATATCTCAGGGATACCTTCTAGACTTCAAATTATCTCCCCCAAAAGGGAGATTTCATCTGTCAAGGTTGTCAACAAACCAGATAAAGAAAGAAGCGTTTCTACGCTGTGTACAAGATCTGTTATTAATGGGAGTGATCCATCCAGTTCCGCGGTCGGAACAAGGACAAGGGTTCTACTCAAACCTGTTTGTGGTTCCCAAAAAAGAGGGAACTTTCAGGCCAATCTTAGATTTAAAGATTCTAAACAAATTCCTAAGAGTTCCATCGTTCAAAATGGAAACTATTCGGACAATCTTACCTATGATCCAAAAGGGTCAGTACATGACCACAGTGGATTTAAAAGATGCTTACCTTCACATACCGATTCACAAAGATCATCAACGGTATCTACGGTTTGCCTTCCTAGACAGGCACTACCAGTTTGTAGCTCTTCCATTCGGATTGGCTACGGCCCCAAGAATCTTCACAAAGGTTCTGGGTGCCCTTCTGGCGGTTCTAAGACCGCGAGGGATTTCGGTAGCTCCGTACCTAGACGACATTCTAATACAGGCTTCAAGCTTCCAAACTGCCAAGTCTCATACAGAGTTAGTTCTGGCATTTCTAAGGTCGCATGGATGGAAAGTGAACGAAAAGAAAAGTTCTCTTTTTCCTCGCACAAGAGTTCCATTCTTGGGGACTCTTATAGATTCTGTAGAAATGAAGATTTACCTGACAGAAGACAGGTTAACAAGGCTTCAGGATGCATGCCGTGTCCTTCATTCCATTCAACACCCGTCAGTGGCTCAATGCATGGAGGTGATCGGCTTAATGGTAGCGGCAATGGACATAGTACCTTTTGCACGCCTACACCTCAGACCGCTGCAATTGTGCATGCTAAGTCAGTGGAATGGGGATTACTCAGATTTGTCCCCTACCCTGAATCTGAATCAAGAGACCAGAAATTCTCTTCTATGGTGGCTTTATCGGCCACACCTGTCCAGGGGGATGCCATTCAGCAGGCCAGACTGGACAATTGTAACAACAGACGCCAGCCTACTAGGTTGGGGCGCTGTCTGGAATTCTCTGAAGGCTCACGGATTATGGAATCAGGAGGAGAGTCTCCTTCCAATAAACATTCTGGAATTGAGAGCAGTTCTCAATGCCCTTCTGGCTTGGCCCCAATTAACAACTCAGGGGTTCATCAGGTTTCAGTCGGACAATATCACGACTGTAGCTTACATCAACCATCAGGGAGGGACAAGAAGCTCCCTAGCAATGATGGAAGTATCAAAGATAATTCGCTGGGCAGAGTCTCACTCTTGCCACCTGTCAGCAATCCACATCCCGGGAGTGGAGAACTGGGAGGCGGATTTCTTGAGTCGCCAGACTTTTCATCCGGGAGAGTGGGAACTTCATCCGGAGATTTTTGCCCAAATACTTCGACGTTGGGGCAAACCAGAGATAGATCTCATGGCGTCTCGCCAGAACGCCAAACTTCCTCACTACGGGTCCAGATCCAGGGATCCGGGAGCGGTTCTGATAGATGCTTTGACAGCACCTTGGAACTTCGGGATGGCTTATGTGTTTCCACCCTTCCCGCTGCTTCCTCGATTGATTGCGAAAATCAAACAAGAGAGAGCATCTGTGATTCTAATAGCGCCTGCATGGCCACGCAGGACTTGGTATGCAGATCTAGTGGACATGTCATCCTGTCCACCTTGGTCTCTACCTCTAAGACAGGACCTTCTGATACAGGGTCCATTCAAACATCAAAATCTAACTTCTCTGAAACTGACTGCTTGGAAATTGAACGCTTGATTTTATCAAAGCGTGGTTTTTCTGAGTCGGTTATTGATACCCTGATCCAGGCTAGGAAGCCTGTTACCAGAAAGATTTACCATAAAATATGGCGCAAATACCTATACTGGTGCGAATCCAAACGTTACTCCTGGAGTAAGGTTAGGATCCCTAGGATATTGTCTTTTCTACAAGAAGGTTTAGAAAAGGGTTTATCGGCTAGTTCATTAAAGGGACAGATTTCAGCTCTGTCCATCTTGTTACACAGGCGTCTGTCAGAAAATCCAGACGTCCAGGCTTTTTGTCAAGCTTTAGCTAGGATCAAGCCTGTGTTTAAAGCCGTTGCTCCGCCATGGAGTTTAAACTTAGTTCTTAACGTTTTACAAGGTGTTCCATTTGAACCCCTTCATTCCATTGATATAAAATTTTTATCTTGGAAAGTTCTGTTTTTAATGGCTATTTCCTCGGCTCGAAGAGTCTCTGAGTTATCAGCATTACATTGTGATTCTCCTTATCTGATTTTTCACACAGATAAGGTAGTTCTGCGTACTAAACCTGGGTTCTTACCTAAGGTAGTTACTAACAGGAATATCAATCAAGAGATTGTTGTTCCATCCTTGTGTCCAAATCCTTCTTCAAAGAAGGAACGTCTTCTACACAATCTGGATGTAGTTCGTGCCCTCAAGTTCTACTTGCAGGCAACTAAAAATTTTCGCCAAACTTCTTCCCTGTTTGTCGTTTATTCTGGACAGAGGAGAGGTCAAAAAGCTTCTGCTACCTCTCTCTCTTTTTGGCTTCGTAGCATAATACGTTTAGCCTATGAGACTGCCGGACAGCAGCCTCCTGAAAGAATTACAGCTCATTCCACTAGAGCTGTGGCTTCCACTTGGGCCTTTAAGAATGAGGCCTCTGTTGAACAGATTTGCAAGGCTGCAACTTGGTCTTCGCTTCATACTTTTTCCAAATTTTACAAATTTGACACTTTTGCTTCTTCGGAGGCTATTTTTGGGAGAAAGGTTCTTCAGGCAGTGGTTCCTTCTGTATAATGAGCCTGCCTATCCCTCCCGTCATCCGTGTACTTTTGCTTTGGTATTGGTATCCCAGAAGTAATGATGACCCGTGGACTGATCGCACATAACAGAAGAAAACATAATTTATGCTTACCTGATAAATTCCTTTCTTCTGTTGTGCGATCAGTCCACGGCCCGCCCTGTTTTTTAAGGCAGGTAAATATCTTTTAAATTATACTCCAGTCACCACTTCACCCTTGGTTACTCCTTTCTCGTTGATTCTTGGTCGAATGACTGGGACTGACGTAGAGGGGAGGAGCTATATCAGCTCTGCTGGGTGAATCCTCTTGCATTTCCTGTTGGGGAGGAGTTATATCCCAGAAGTAATGATGACCCGTGGACTGATCGCACAACAGAAGAAAGGAATTTATCAGGTAAGCATAAATTATGTTTTTTCAGGGACTGCACGGTTTACCTTGGGACATTTTAGCTCTGCATACCTGACCGTGTGGCGACGGAGACATTTTGGTCCGCTGGTGTCTGGTTCACAGAGTGTGGTGAGTGTCACAGCCATTGGGGGGGTGTAAGGTGCAGTTTAGATTTTTCTTATCTGTCCATTTTTTTTTAATCAATATCCCAGTTATGGAGGATTCTGATTTTGTGGAGACGGGTGTATCTGATTCAGATTCTACTGAAGAATATGAATTGGCCCGGGTGATACATGCCCATCAGTTATGTTCCGAATGGCGTTTTAGAGTGCTCTGTCCCTCAAGATTGGGAATCGGCGGCCCGCTGAGCCATCTGCTTCTGGGGATTCAATTTCCCACAAGGAGAGTTCTCTACCCCCAACTCTTACTACGCATGCAGGTAACCCAAACGCTGCTTATCCTTCTATGGAGAGTGGCCTGTTCCCATATCTTTGGAGCTAGCGCATCTGCACCTCCTGGGAGTGTGCTTACGATATTGTCAGCGTTCCGTTTACCGGGGCTCGTCAGGCGTGGGATCGCCTGGTCCAGTTCAGTCCTCCAGGGGAGCGACTGCCCTTGAGGTCTCGGGGGGGTCAACCTTCTTGTTTGAGTGAGGACGTGCTAGTCCTATGTTTCTGTCTATCCCTCCTTCTCGGGGAAGACTCTATGTGGCCTTGACAGTGCTGGGGCCCTTAGTTTCAGGCTGGTCCTGACTGTGAACTAGGCCTCAAAGAGAGAAGGATTTGTACCGACACGTGTCGCCTTTTTATGCCTGGCTGGTCCGGTGAGGGCGCCTAGTGCTCACAATATGACTTGTGGTGTTTTCCTTTACAAGTTTCAACTAGCATCCTGAGATGACTTGAGGGTCCGTGGTTTGCTTAGGGGCATGGGGGATAGTTCAGTCCTCATTAGCCTGTTAATCTAGTCGGTCAGGTGTCCGTTGACATCCGCTGCAACATGCTCAGTTTCCGAATTTTGCGGGAATAGTTCTCCTTGTTGTGGGTTGGAGGATTTAGGTCCTTCATGCCGCCGGTTCTTGGCGGCCTTGCCTTTTTAAGGTCCATTTGGGAGTGTCCTTTTAGGGCTTGTTCATTAGTTTCTCTTAGAGTCAAGACTTCTGGACAGCTTTGAGCTAGGTAACGTGGCCGAGTGGTCTAAGGCACTGGATATGGCTCCAGTCTCTTCGGAGGCGTGGGTTCAGATCCCACTGCTGCCAGATTCATCATTTAATTTTATTTTGGTAGTGAGGGTCATGCGGCTTTGTCTACTTCAGAGAGTTAGTCGTCTCCATGTCGGACGAAATGCGGCGTTGTCTCCTTTTCCAAGTGTTTGCTTAAGGGATGTTTCTACCATTGTTTGGGATGCTCTGCATTCTTCTTCCTTGGGTGTGGTCCTCCGGTAAGTTAGTCTGAAAGGATTATGGAGACTAGCCTTTTTCTTCCTCTTTCGGGTGACTCTGTTCTCGTTATTCCCTTAGTCTTGGACTTCGTGTTGTCCTTGGGGCCTGGAGCTCTAGAGTGATGGCGTCACTTTGTTGAGGCCTAGTACCGTGTTGGGGGTGTTTATCTCCTGCTAAGGGTGTTTTTCTTCACTTTGGGCTGGGAATTACCAGAGAGTCCTGTACCCGTTCTCTGGGTTAGCCCGGTTATTGTCCCCTGTGAGGTAGTTTTTTTTTTTATCAGACTGGGTATCTTGTGTTCCCTGAGGGTGTCGTTCGTTTTTTAAGGCAATCTGGGTCCCGGGTCCAGGGCCCACAGGACTAAGTGGTCGAAGGGATTACTTCTGGCCTAGCAAGCCATAGGCTTGGAGTTTGAATCCTGCTGTGGCAGTTTTCTTAAGAGACTTATGATCCTGCAGACTGGTTCGGGACACCCAGTTTTTTCAGGAAGACTGTTTGGACATAGGTGCTAGCTCATTGAGCTTGCATGCAGGAAGGCCAGGGTTCATATCCACCTTCGGGTCCTGGGTTTAAACTTTAAGGCCTGACTTGTCCTTCGGACGGAGTGTGCTCCTTTCATGGGGGGTTTTCTCTGTGGATTAAACTGTGGTGTCTGATTTTTTTCATTCTGTGTTTAGATCAGTCTGTCGTCATGTCTTGGGGCATGTGTGCTGTTCTTATCTGTGCCCTCCCCTTTGAGGGGGTAGCTTGTCTTCCTTAAGAGCTTGGGTTTCCTCTCTGGAAGGTAATTGTCCTTCCCTGTGTGTAGGAGGTTGGAACAGGTGGCTTCTGTTTCTTCTGTGAGGGACTACAGTCTGCTGCTCTGTGGAATTCTCTGTTCCAACTGTTGGAAATACAGTCTCTACATGGAGATTTCAAAGAGTTGATAGGTCTTCCTAAGGATCTATTGCACTTTCTCTTTTCCAGGTCCTAGGGGGTTCTCCTTGGGCGTGCCTTATTGGATTGGGTTTGCACCCGAGCTCTGTTGGGGTGGGTGAGTCCCCCATTATTTCCTGTCTTTGGGGGCCTGTGGTTGGTTTTTCTGTTCCCCGGTATATCAGTCATGCCTGTTGCTTGGGCTGGTCCGGTGTTTGGAGCAGGAACTGTTGCTCTGCTAATTATCCTTGGGTCATTCGAGGTACGGTGAGCCTCTTTGAACATGGAGAGAAAAAAAAAAAAAAAAAAACCTCAAAGGTCTGTGGGAAAGACTGGCGGCTCTTGGATAGCCTGTGAGGTTATCCGCTGGTTGGTGGATGCTTAGCAAGTTTCTGCGTCCCTTTCGATGACTGCAGCATGCAGTGTTTTGTCTCCAGGGGTTGTATATCAGATTTTCACCTTTCTGAGCTTGCTGCACGATGTTCAGTTCTGAAAAAAAATTTTTTACGACTCCAGTTAAGATTGAAGACTAAGGTCCCCAGAGTGCAGTTGCACTGTTAGGGGAAGATTTTCTTCTCTGCTCAAACTTCAGGCCTTAGTCTGTGGTTTCTGTATCTCTGGGGTCTGGGTGTTGCCTCCCCTTGTTTCTATAAGACTGGTTGGGTCTCTATTAGCCTGACTCTGTTTCTTGGGTTTAAGGACTCGTTGTGCCTTTTTTTTTTTTTTTTTTTTTTTTTTTTTTTTTTTTTTGGGTTTTGTCTGGAGTTCCTTATGCTTGTTCTCTTTTCTTTGTGGAAGAGTACGGTAGTTTGCAAAAACACCCCTTACTAGAGAAAAGGAACAGACAGACTGCTGGGCGACGGGGTCTCCTGGAGGCTGTTGGCTCAGTCACATCTAGTTCCTGCGGTCTCTAGCAAGGCTTGTGGACTATCTGCAGGGCAGTGTCCTGGGGCCTTTCTCCTTTTTTTCAAAGGGTTGTTCTCGGCTTCGGACTTAGCGGGATTTTGTTGGGTAGGGGTTTTTCAGGCCTGGTGCCCTCAGAATGGGCCGCCTCTTGTACCCTCCCGTTTTAGCATTCAGTGTCCTCCTATAGTTTGGGTATTTTCCCAAAAGTAATTAATGCAGCTGTGGACTTTCCATTTATGAAGAAAAACGGCTCTAGGCCCGTGTTTATGTGGGGCGGCCGTTATTTTTTTCTTCTGGCACCTTTGCATCCTGATTCTTCTGTTCCTTGTTCCTCGGCAGAATGATTGGGGGATGAGCGAAGTGGGAGCAGTATTTAAGCCTTTGTCTGGGGTGGGTTTTTTTTCCTCCTCCTGGTGGCCAGGTTCTGAATTCCCAAAAGTAATGAATGCAGCTGTGGACTCGTTCCATCTGAAGAACAGAAAATTATCAGGTAAGCATAATTTTGTCTTTTTTCCTCTACTTCATGGTCTAAACCCAGTGCTAGAAGAGCAGAAATAAACTTCAGACGCCTAAGAATTGTAGCAACGGTCATCCTTGGTTCCGTTGAGCTCTGCTTTTCCATGGTTATTTGAAATGAGTCCATATTCCAGTTTGCAGACATTTTGGCCACTAGAGTAAATGTTGGTGGGTTGTGTTTTTTTTTTTTTTTTTTTTTTTTTTGGGGGGGGGGGGGGGGTTATGCTCACTTGCAATTCCTATTTATCCTACTTCCATTCTGGTTTGTAACCTTTCAGGTCATAAGGATCTGTTTAACAGGAGTGTATCCCTGGGATTAAAATGTATCCAGCTCCTCTAAAATGTACTTTAATGCTAATTCTACATTTACTGAACTGACAACTAGTCGATCACCTTGCATGTAGATGAGATAAGCAACCGATCCATGTAAATCATATTTATGAATATTACTTGTTCTTCCAGTGTGGTAGAGTAAGGGTGTTTGTAACTGAACACTGCCGCGGCACCCCTTATGAAGTATCGGTGCAGGTTTGGAGCATTGGTGTTTGTGGTGGCGCACACAGTAGTTTGTGGGCTTTTTTTTTTCTTTAATGCTAACCGCCCCTCCATAATACAGGGGCAGATGCCAAATTTCCAGAACTCCATTTACTAGACTAATAGTAATGAGTTGTGTTTTTTTTTTTCACCATGCTGACCTGTAAGGGGTTAAAATGGCTTTGCATTTTTATTCTGGAAGCTGCCATTTTTAAGCTTAGATATTCATGAACCCAATGACTCATTACATTTTTACTACTTTTGTATCGTCTGAAGAGCATACCTAGATATTTAGTATGCACATGTATGGTAACAGTTTGTGGAAATAGCTGCCTTCTAGTGCTCTTGTAAATGTAGAAGTGTTGATAGCATTGTTACAGAACTGCTGTTTATTGCTCCAGGCACATGCACACTCCTGAGCCTGCATGCTTAGCAAAGTATGCAAAGCGAGAAATACATTGGAAATTACACTAAAAATCTGTGTGGTGGTTTGAGAATATTGATCAGAAAGGTGGCTTAGGTTGGACGATGCATAAGTGGAATGAGGTGGCTACCCCGGTGATTTGAAATGCATGTGACTTGGGGATTAATAGTGTACAGTATGTTAACATCTCAAAATTGAGTTTTGTCAGGTGCCATGGTTCATTAAGGTCTTTGTAGTCCACTAGTGACTTGTTCCCAAGTCAGGAAGTACTTTTTTATGAATGTTTTGCAGGCATACAATAATAACTTGGGTCGTTAGCTGTCTGTTAAATGCACAATGCATTTTCCTCCCACACACAGGGAATATGTGAATTCCAGGAATTTATAGAACAGATATCTGATTCTTGTACACAACAGCTTTTTATTAGATTAAGCAACAGACTACCTATACATTCTTTTTTGGGAGTTCATTAGATCTGAGTGCTTTGGATATTTCTACTGCAAAAATGAAAACGTGGCCTCACCATTTGTTTACAAACACGCATGTGGTGCTATGTTTAAAAGGAGTGTTTATATTTATTTAAGTTTATATTTCAGTGACTCGTAAAATGTTTCATTATTGCAATATACATTCATTATTTTGCTGTAAAATAAATCTAAATTGTGCTTTTCACTTTCTCCAAGGGTGACTTGGGTTTGAGTGTCACTAGCCATTTGTTTTCAAAACCATTTTATAAACGTTACCATGGTTTAATGCCGACTGTTGCACATAACTTTTTTTTTTTCCCCCCTCTTTCTCTAGGTGGTGTTGGGACTGCAGCAACACAACTATGTAAAACTGTGGAAAATGTGACCATATTTGGAACTGCATCAGCAGCAAAACACGAAAGTCTAAAGGAAAATGGTGTGACCCATCCCATAGACTATAGGACAACAGATTATGTGGATGAGCTTAAAAAAGTCTCGCCAAAAGGTACAGTTTTTGGTTTAAAATAACAAATTTCTTACCTCGGTCCATGAGATTTAGCAAATGCTTAGGAAAAATGCTGCCCGCTTACCCGTGTACACACGGCTAGATCCGACTGCAAGTTTACATGTGTATGGAACTTCAAAAAGGATGGCAGCAAATGGTGGATAACGGGTATATAAGGGTGCTGTGTACCATTATGTTTTACTGCATAATTAAGGGAAGGTATTCCCGAAACGTCGCTGCTATGTGTGCTAAATAAATCCTAACTGCCACAAGAGGACAGTAAGGATATATTTAAGATTTTAGAGGTGAAACGGTTAAAATTGTAAGCAAGTGCACATAAGGGATGCTATGAGACCTTACACTGAGCAGCAGTCGGACAAGGGCAAATGAAACATAATATCAAAATATAACATGTCAGCAAACTAATAAAGCAACAAAAACAGGAATACTGTATAATAGTTATAGAAAAAACTTGATAAAAATACTGAAATATCCAAATCCCTATTCATACCCTCAGGTTCCATAGTGCCTAGTTCATACATCCAGAAACACTCCCTCTGTTTTAGCAGGAAGTCTCTATCACCCCCTCTTTCAATAATTTGAAATCTGAGCTGGTTAACAGCATGTGCCATTTTGGAAAAACGGCAGGATACAGGGGTGAACATATTAGTCCTCACATTGCTTTTATGTTCAATTATCCTTTCCCTAATGGGCCTAGTAGTCTCCCCATCATAGCCCTGCCCACAAGGACACTTAACCAAATAGATCACATATTGAGTATTGCAGGTATGGTACCCCTTGATAGAATACTTTTTACCAGATCTAGGATGGAAAAAAGCCGAACCATTAATCATGTTCCTACAACAGGAGCATCCAAGACATGGAAAGCACCCACTGTTTTTACTGGTTAAATACCTTTTTGTTTATCACAAATAGCAGGGTAATCGAGATCAGCTCTAATCAATTTTTGATGAATGTTATATCCCCGTTTTAAAGGCCGGCATAGGTACATCTGCAAATTCAATCACATCAGGGTTGCATTTGGCTAGAATACCCCAATGTTTTTTAATATTATGAATTACATAGCTTTGGGAGTTAAACTCAAAGACCATCTGTTGACTATTATATTTAGTCACAGAATCCTTCTTAGGACCCAAAAGGGTCTCTAGGGACCGCTGAGACCAAATTCATCTCATTTTCAACCATGGTCAGCGGATAGCCTCTTTCTACAAATTTATCTCTCATTTCCCTAAGTCTAATATCAAACAGTCTCGTCAGTCACAATTCTACAAATCCTGAGTAATTGGCTAGGGGGTGAGCACTGTCAAAGTGTAAAATGCTATTGCGGTCAGATTTCCTAAAGAGATCCACCTTTTAATGAGTTACCCAATTTGATAACCCTACTGTCAAGAAATACCAGATCTCCTCATTTGAAGTTTAAACTCATAGTGAGAAGTGGAACTATTCAAATCATTAACCAATGCAATCAGGGTTCCAACATTGCTCAACCATATTCCGAAGAAGACATCGATGTAGCGCCACCACCAGGTGCCACACCAAATGAAATCTACATTAGGAAAAACAAATCTTACTTCAAACGTGTTCATTAACAAGTTGGCATAATTAGGAGCGACTTTGGAACCCAGTGCTTTGCCCTGTATCTGTAAATAATATAAAAAGAGGGAGTGTTTCTGGATATATGAACTAGACACTATGGAAACTGAGGGTATGAATAGGGATTGGGATCTTTCATTATTTTTATGAAGTTTTTTTTTTTTTGGTTTTTTTTTACTATTGTATTCCTTTATTCTCCTGTTAAGTGTAGTCAGTCCACGGGTCATCCATTACTTATGGGATATTAACTCCTCCCCAACAGGAAGTGCAAGAGGATCACCCAAGCAGAGCTGCTATATAGCTCCTCCCCTCTACGTCACACCCAGTCATTCTCTTGCACCCAAATAATAGATAGGATGTGTGAGAGGATTGTGGTGATTAAACTTAGTTTTTATATCTTCAATCAAAAGTTTGTTATTTTAAACGGCACCGGAGTGTGTTGTTTTCTTCTCAGGCAGCATTTGAAGAAGAATCTACCTGAGTTTTGTGTATGATCTTAGCGGACGTAACTAAGATCCATTTGCTGTTCTCGGCCATTCTGAGGAGTGAGGTAACCTCAGAACAGGGGACAGCGGGCAGGTTCACCTGCAAAGAGGTATGTTGCAGTATATTTTCTAAGGAATGGAATTGACTGAGAAAATACTGCTAATACCGATATAATGTAAGTACAGCCTTAAATGCAGTAGTAGCAACTGGTATCAGGCTGATATGTATGTATGTTTACACTTAAGTATTTCTGGGGAATGGCACTTCACTGGGAAAATACTGTATGCATATAACTTTTAGCCTAACTTGCAGTGTGAGCGACTAGCAGCAGGCTTTTAATGACATTTCATAAATTAGATTTTAAACGTTTGCTGGCATGTTAAATCGTTTAATTATCTGAGGTACTTGGTGAAAAATTGTTTTGGGCGTTATTTTCCACATGGCTGTCGTTTGTTTTGAATTAAAACAGTTTACTGAGCTTCCCTCACTGTTGTATTGTGAGTGGGAGGGGCCTATTTTGGCGCTTTTACTACGCATTAGAAATTCAGTCACAGTCTGCCTTCTTCTCCCTGCATGATCTAGGACGTCTCTACAGAGCTCAGGGGTCTTCAAAACTAGTTTTGAGGGAGGTAATCACTCACAGCAGACCTGTGAGACTGTGCTTTGACTGTGATAAAAACGCTTTTATTTTCAATTGTTATCCGTTTTTTCTGATATTAAGGGTTAATCATCCATTGCTAATGAGTGCAATCCTTTGCTAAATTTATGCATTTACTGTGAAAATTTGGTTTCTATAACTAATCCGGTTCATTGTTATTCAACTGTGTGCTTCTTAAAGGCACAGTAACGTTTTGCATATTGCTTGTAAATTTAGTTGAAAAGTATTTCCAAGCTTGCTAGTCTAATTGCTAGTTTGTTTAAACATGTCTGACACAGAGGAATCTCTTTGTGCAATATGTTCAAAAGCCAAGGTGGAGCCCAATAGAAATTTATGTACTAATTGCATTGATGCTACTTTAAATAAAAGCCAATCTGTACATGTTAAGCAACATTCACCAGACAACGAGGGGGAAGTTATGCCGACTAACTTGCCTCACGTGTCAGTACCTGCATCTCCCGCTCAGGAGGCGCGTGATATTGTAACGCCAAGTACATCAGGGCGGCCATTACAAATCACTTTACAAGACATGGCTAATGTTATGACTGAAGTTTTGTCTAAATTGCCAGAACTTAGGGGTAAACGAGATCACTCTGGGGTGAGAACAGAGTGCGCTGATAATGCTAGGGCCATGTCTGATACTGCGTCACAATTTGCAGAACGTGAGGACGGAGAGCTTCATTCTGCGGGCGACTGATCTGATCCAAATAAACTGGATTCAGACATTTCAAATTTTAAGTTTAAGCTGGAAAACCTCTGTGTATTACTAGGGGAGGTGTTAGCGGCTCTGAATGATTGTAACACAGTTGCAATCCCAGAGAAAATGTGTAGGTTGGATAAATATTTTGCGGTACCGACGAGTACTGACGTTTTTCCTATACCTAAGACTTACTGAAATTGTTACTAAGGAGTGGGATAGACCCGGTGTGCCTTTCTCACCCCCTCCTATATTCAGAAAAATGTTTCCAATAGACGCCACCACACGGGACTTATGGCAAACGGTCCCTAAGGTGGAGGGAGCAGTTTCTACTTTAGCTAAGCGTACCACTATTCCGGTGGAGGATAGCTGTGCCTTTTCAGATCCAATGGATAAAAAGTTAGAGGGTTACCTTAAGAAAATGTTTGTTCAACAAGGTTTTATATTGCAACCCCTTGCATGCATTGCGCCTGTCACGGCTGCGGCAGCATTTTGGTTTGAGTCTCTGGAAGAGACCCTTGACTCAGCTCCATTAGATGAGATTACACACAAGCTTAAAACCCTTAAGCTAGCTAATTCATTTATTTCTGATGCCGTAGTACATTTAACTAAACTTACGGCTAAGAATTCCGGATTCGCCATTCAGGCGCGCAGAGCGCTGTGGCTAAAATCCTGGTCAGCTGATGTAACTTCTAAATCTAAATTACTTAACATACCTTTCAAGGGGCAGACATTATTCGGGCCCGGTTTGAAAGAAATTATCGCTGATATTACGGGAGGTAAAGGCCATGCCCTGCCTCAAGACAGAGCCAAACCAAGGGCTAGACAGTCTAATTATCGTGCCTTTCGTAACTTCAAGGCAGGAGCAGCATCAACTTCCTCTGCTCCAAAACAGGAAGGAGCTGTTGCTCGCTACAGACAAGGCTGGAAACCTAACCAGACCTGGAACAAGGGCAAGCAGGCCAGAAAACCTGCTGCTGCCCCTAAGACAGCATGAAGTGAGGGCCCCCGATCCGGAAATGGATCTAGTGGGGGGCAGACTCTCTCTCTTCGCCCAGGCTTGGGCAAGAGATGTCCAGGATCCCTGGGCGTTGGAGATCATATCTCAGGGATATCTTCTGGACTTCAAAGCTTCTCCTCCACAAGGGAGATTTCACCTTTCAAGGTTGTCAACAAACCAGATAAAGAAAGACGTTTCTACGCTGTGTACAAGACCTTTTACTAATGGGAGTGATCCACCCAGTTCCGCGGTCGGAAAACACGGACAAGGGTTTTACTCAAATCTGTTTGTGGTTCCCAAAAAAGAGGGAACCTTCAGACCAATATTGGATTTAAAGATCCTAAACAAATTCCTAAGAGTTCCATCGTTCAAGATGGAAACTATTCGGACAATCTTACCCATGATCCAGAGGTCAGTACATGACCACAGTGGATTTAAAGGATGCTTACCTTCACATACCGATTCACAAAGAACATTACCGGTATCTAAGGTTTGCCTTCCTAGACAGGCATTACCAGTTTGTAGCTCTACCCTTCGGGTTGGCTACGGCTCCAAGAATCTTTACAAAGGTTCTGGGCTCTCTTCTGGCGGTACTAAGACCGCAAGGAATTTCGGTAGCTCCGTACCTAGACGACATTCTGATACAAGCGTCAAGCTTCCAAACTGCCAAGTCTCATACAGAGTTAGTACTGGCATTTCTAAGGTCGCATGGGTGGAAAGTGAACGAGGAGAAGAGTTCTCTCTTACCACTCACAAGAGTTCCCTTCTTGGGGACTCTTTTATAGATTCTGTAGAAATGAAAATTTACCTGACAGAGGACAGGTTAACAAAGCTTCTAAATGCTTGCCGTGTCCTTCATTCCATTCAACACCCGTCAGTGGCTCAATGCATGGAGGTAATCGGCTTAATGGTAGCGGCAATGGACATAGTTCCTTTTGCACGCCTGCAGCTCAGACCGCTGCAATTGTGCATGCTAAGTCAGTGGAATGGGGATTACTCAGATTTATCCCCTATGCTGAATCTGGATCAAGAGACCAGAGATTCTCTTCTATGGTGGCTTTCTCGGCCACATCTGTCCAGGGGGATGCCCTTCAGCAGGCCAGACTGGACAATTGTAACAACAGACGCCAGCCTACTAGGTTGGGGCGCTGTCTGGAATTCCCTGAAGGCTCAGGGATCATGGACTCAAGAGGAGAGTCTCCTTCCAATAAACATTCTGGAATTGAGAGCAGTTCTCAATGCCCTTCTGGCTTGGCCTCAGTTAGCAACTCTGAGGTTCATCAGGTTTCAGTCGGACAACATCACGACTGTGGCTTACATCAACCATCAGGGAGGGACAAGGAGTTCCCTAGCGATGATTGAAGTATCAAAGATAATTCGCTGGGCAGAGTCTCACTCTTGCCACCTGTCAGCGATCCACATCCCAGGCGTGGAGAACTGGGAGGCGGATTTCCTAAGTCGCCAGACTTTTCATCCGGGGGAGTGGGAACTTCACCCGGAGGTCTTTGCCCAAATACTTCGACGTTGGGGCAAACCAGATATGGATCTCATGGCGTCTCGCCAGAACGCCAAGCTTCCTTGTTACGGGTCCAGGGACCCGGGAGCGGTCCTGATAGATGCTTTGACAGCACCTTGGACCTTCAGGATGGCTTATGTGTTTCCACCCTTCCCGATGCTTCTTCGTTTTGATTGCCAGGATCAAACAGGAGAAAGCATCGGTGATTCTAACAGCGCCTGCGTGGCCACGCAGGACCTGGTATGCAGATCTAGTGGACATGTCATCCTGTCCACCTTGGTCTCTGCCTCTGATACGGGACCTTCTAATTCAGGGTCCTTTCAAACATCAAAATCTAATTTCTCTGAAGCTGACTGCATGGAAATTGAACGCTTGATTTTATCAAAGCGTGGATTTTCGGAGTCAGTAATTGATACCTTAATACAGGCTAGGAAACCTGTTACCAGGAAAATTTACCATAAGATATGGCGTTAATACTTACACTGGTGCGAATCCAAGAGTTACTCATGGAGTAAGGTTAGGATTCCTAGGATATTGTCTTTTCTACAAGAAGGTTTAGAAAAGGGTTTATCTGCAAGTTCTTTAAAGGGACAGATCTCTGCTCTGTCCATCCTTTTACACAAACTTCTATCAGAAGTTCCAGACGTTCAGGCTTTTTATCAGGCTTTGGCTAGGATTAAGCCTGTGTTTAAGACTGTAGCTCCACCGTGGAGCTTAAACTTAGTTCTTAATGTTTTACAGGGTGTTCCGTTTGAACCCCTTCATTCCATTGATATCAAGCTGTTATCTTGGAAAGTTCTGTTTTTAATGGCTATTTCCTCGGCTCGTAGAGTCTCAGAGTTATCAGCCTTACATTGTGATTCTCCTTATCTGGTTTTTCATTCAGATAAGGTAGTTCTGCGTACTAAACCTGGGTTCTTACCTAAGGTAGTCACTAACAAGAATATCAATCAAGAGATTGTTGTTCCATCATTGTGCCCTCACCCTTCTTCAAAGAAGGAACGACTTCTGCACAATCTAGACGTAGTCCGTGCCCTGAAATTTTATTTACAGGCAACTAAAGATTTTCGCCAAACTTCTTCCCTGTTTGTCGTTTATTCTGGACAGAGGAGAGGTCAAAAAGCATCTGCTACCTCTCTCTTTTTGGCTTCGTAGCATAATACGTTTAGCCTATGAGACTGCTGGACAGCAACCTCCTGAAAGGATTACAGCTCATTCTACTAGAGCTGTGGCTTCCACTTGGGCCTTTAAGAATGAGGCCTCTGAACACATTTGCAAGGCTGCAACTTGGTCTTCTCTTCATACTTTTTCCAAATTTGACTTTTGCTTCTTCGGAGGCTGTTTTGGGAGAGAGGTTCTTCAGGCAGTGGTTCCTTCCGTATAAAGATCCTGCCTGTCCCTCCCGTCATCCGTGTACTTTAGCTTTGGTATTGGTATCCCATAAGTAATGGATAACCCGTGGACTGACTACACTTAACAGGAGAAAACATAATTTATGCTTACCTGATAAATTCCTTTCTCCTGTAGTGTAGTCAGTCCACGGCCCGCCCTGTTTTTTATGGCAGGTCTAAATTTTAAATTATACTCCAGTCACCACTGCACCCTATAGTTTCTCCTTTCTCGTTTGGTTTTCGGTCGAATGACTGGGTGTGACGTAGAGGGGAGGAGCTATATAGCAGCTCTGCTTGGGTGATCCTTTTGCACTTCCTGTTGGGGAGGAGTTAATATCCCATAAGTAATGGATGACCCGTGGACTGACTACACTACAGGAGAAAGGAATTTATCAGGTAAGCATAAATTATGTTTTTGTTGCTTTATTAGTTTGCTGACAAGTTATATTTTGATATTTGTTTAATTTGCCCTTGTCTGACTGCTGCTCAGTGTAAGGTCTCATAGCATCCCTTATGTGCACTTGTTTACAATTTTAACCCTTTCACCTCTAAAATCTTAAATTTATCCTTACTGCCCTCTTGTAAGGTCTCATAGCATCCCTTATGTGCACTTGTTTAAGATTTTAAAAGGTTAAGATTGTAAATATAGCCTTACTGCCCTCTTGTGGCGGTTTGGTATATAATGGGGCTGTGTACCATTATGTTTTACTGCATGATTAAGGAAGGTATTCCCGAAACGTTGCTATGTTTGTGTGCTAAATAAATCCTGTTATCCACCATTTGCTGCCATCCTTTTTGAAGTTCCATTTAAGGCTGTTGTGGTGACCTTGGTTTTGCGTGCAGTGGCCTGAAGTGCTGGACCGGCCTTTGTTTGTTGAGAGCTTACATGTGTACACACAAGGCTAGATCCGACTGCAAGCTTACATGTGTACACACTGGGCTAGATGATCCGACTGCAAGCTTACAACAACATAGAAGTACTTCAGTAAATGAGGTGAGGTAAAGCAATGTTAAACTATTAAAAGCTACTGAGGTGTGTACGTTGGACCTTGTGCCTGACTTAATTCGCCCATTTTTAGAGGCAAGTTAATCTAGAGCACCATCTGTTGGAAACTATTGAAGGTTCTTTGATGTTTGTAATTTGTGCTTTCTGCCTCCTTTTTGGTTCGGGGGGGGGCAGTTGCACACTGCGTTAAATATGGCAAACTTCAAATACGTTAGTACATTTACTTATGTTATAGCGAATACTTGCTATTTCTGTGCCAATATATAGTGTCTGTATATATTTGCATACTTTTTATCAAGCTAAATACTTGAGCAGACATTTTATTCAAGATTAGTGCCGTTTACTTAGTGACATAGTGACTCCTAGACTTATGTAATATGGAGCAATCCGGAACTGTCCCCACGGAGGACTAATATCTGCAGATCCTTCCTCTGAAGGAACAGGCTGATTGAGCAAACAGTGTTTTACTTTGCAAAATTGTTCAGGTTTGTCCTCCAGCAGAGAGGATTACTAACGCTCCACCTGTACTACATGCTCAGGGGACTTGCCCCGCTCCAGTGTACATCTCATGGAGGAAGTTTGAATTTCCCCCTGATTTTTAAGCATTGCCTTCTCAGATTAAAGGGACACAAACAATTTTTCTCTTGTAAGATGTATCGAGTCCACGGATTCATCCTTACTTGTGGGATATTCTCCTCCCCTACAGGAAGTGGCAGAGAGAGCACCCACAGCAGAGCTGCCTATATAGCTCGCCCCCTTAGCTCCACCCCCAGTCATTCTCTCTGCCTGCTTAACTGCTAGGAAGGGCAAAGAGGAGTGTGGTGACAAACGTTAGGTTTTTATTTTCTCAAGCAAAGGTTTATTTTTAAATGGTACCGGTGTGTACTATTTACTCTCTGGCAGAAAAGGGATGAAGATTTCTGCAAGGAGTATGATGATCTTTAGCATTTTGTAACTAAGATCCACTGCTGTTCTCACTAGGGCTGAAGAGTACAGGGGAACAGTTTGCAGGCTAAACTGCGTTAAGGTATGTTCAGTCTATTTTTTTTTTTTCTAGACAGACTATGTTATTTCTAGAAAAGGCTGGCAATAATATCCCCATGAGGGAAGGGTATGCTGTATTCAGACACTTGGATAGGAATTTCAGCTTGCATGAAGGGCTCATTAGTTACTGGTGACACTGTTTGGTAAAAACGTTTTTGTTTATTCAGTGAATGATGCAATTATAACGTTTTTTTGAAGGGACTAAAGGGGTAATTGTGGCTTGTTTTTGAGTTTTCTAACCCACATGGTTAATTTAGAGACACTCTAGTGTTTGTCTGGGAGGGGCCTATTTCATGTAATTAGCAAGAGTCCATGAGCTAGTGACGTATGGGATATACATTCCTACCAGGAGGGGCAAAGTTTCCCAAACCTCAAAATGCCTATAAATACACCCCTCACCACACCCACAAATCAGTTTTACAAACTTTGCCTCCCGTGGAGGTGGTGAAGTAAGTTTGTGCTAGATTCTACGTTGATATGCGCTTCGCAGCAGGCTGGAGCCCGGTTTTCCTCTCAGCGTGCAGTGAATGTCAGAGGGATGTGAAGAGAGTATTGCCTATTTGAATTCAATTGTCTCCTTCTACAGGATCTATTTCATAGGTTCTCTGTTATCGGTCGTAGAGATTCATCTCTTACCTCCCTTTTCAGATCGACGATATACTCTTATATACCATGACCTCTACTGATTACAGTTTCAGTACTGGTTTGGCTATCTACTATATGTAGATGAGTGTCCTGGGGTAAGAGTCTTATTTTTTGTGACACTCTCTAAGCTATGGTTGGGCACTTTTATATAAAGTTCTAAATATGTGTTTAAACATTTATTTGCCTTGATTCAGGATGATCAATATTCCTTTTTTCAGTCAGTTAGTTTCATTATTTGGGATAATGCATATGAATAAAACATTTTTTTTTCTTACCTTAAAATTGCCTTTTTTCCCTGTGGGCTGTTAGGCTCGTGGGGGCTGAAAATGCTTCATTTTATTGCGTCATTCTTGGCGCAGACTTTTTTGGCGCAAAAAATTTCTTTGTCATTTCCGGCATCATACTTGTCGCCGGAAGTTGTTCGTGTTTACGTAATTTTTTTGACGTTTTGCGCAAAAAATGTCGGTGTCACCAGATGTGGCGTCATTCTTGGCGCCAAAAGCATTTAGGCACCAATAATGTGGGCGTCTTTTTTGGCGCTAAAAAATGTGGGCGTCATTTTTGTCTCCACCTTTTTTTTCACATTTCAGTCTCATTTTTCATTTGCTTCTGGTTGCTAGAGGCTTGTTCATTGGCATTTTTTCCCATTCCTGAAACTGTCTTTTAAGGAATTTGATAGATTTTGCTTTATATGTTGTTTTTTCTCTTACATATTGCAAGATGTCTCAGATTGACCCTGGATCAGAAGCTACTTCTGGAAAAACGCTGTCTGATGCTGGTTCTACCAAAGTTAAGTGTATTTGCTGTTAACTTGTGCTAACTGTTCCTCCGGCTGTAGTTTGTGATGAATGTCATGATAAGCTTGCTAATGCAGATAGTATTTCCATTAGTAATATTCCATTACCTGTTGCTGTTCCATCAACATCTAATACTCAGGATGTTCCTGTTAATATAGATTTTGTTTCTAAATCTATTAGGAAGGCTATGTCTGTTATTCCTCCTTCCAGTAAACGTAAAAGGTCTTTTAAAACTTCACATTTTTCAGATTAATTTTTAAATGAACATCATCATTCTGATTTGTCTGTTTCTGATGATGATGATTTTTCTGGTTCAGAGGATTCTGTCTCAGATATTGACACTGATAAATCTTCATATTTATTTAAAATGGAATTTATTCGTTTACTTAAAGAAATTTTAATCGCATTAGAAATGGAGGATTCTAGTCCTCTTGATACTAAATCTACTAAGCGTTTAAATTCGGGTTTTAAACCTCCTTTAGTTATTCCGGAAGTTTTTCCTGTCCCTGATGCTATTTCTGAAGTAATTTCTAGGGAATGGAATAATCTGGGTAATTCATTTACTCCTAAAAGGTTTAAGAAATTGTATCCTGTGCCATCTGATAGATTAGAGTTTTGGGACAAAATCCCTAAAGTTAATGGGGCTATCTCTACTCTTGCTAAACGTACTACTATTCCTACGGCAGATAGTACTTCCTTTAAGGATTCTTTAGATAGGAAAATTGAATCCTTTCTAAGGAAAGCTTATTTATGTTCAGGTAATCTCCTTAGGCCTGCTATTTCTTTGGCTGATGTTGCGGCAGCTTCCACTTTTTGGTTGGAGGCTTTGGCACAACAAGTGTCAGATCATAATACTCATAGCATTGTTAAACTTAAACATGCTAATAACTTTATTTGTGATGCCATCTTTGATATCATTAGGGTTGAAACAGGTATATGTCTTTAGCTATTTTAGCTAGAAGAGCTTTATGGCTTAAAACTTGGAATGCAGATATGTCTTCTAAGTCAACTTTGCTTTCCCTTTCTTTCCAAGTTGGTTCCCAGTTGGATTCTATTATTTCAACTGTTACTGGGGGAAAGGAACTTTTTTTACCTCAAGATAAAAAATCTAAAGGTAAATATAGGGCTGCTAATAGTTTTTGTTCCTTTCGTCAGAATAAGGAACAGAAGCCTGATCCTTCCCCCTAAAGGAACGGTTTCTGTTTGGAAACCATCTCCAGTCTGGAATAAATCCAAGCTTTTCAGAAAGCCAAAGCCAGCTCCCAAGTCCACATGAAGGTGCGGCCCTCATTCCAGCACAGCTGGTAGGGGGCAGATTACGATTTTTCAAAGAAATTTGGATCAATTCGATTCACGGTCTTTGGATTCAGAACATTGTTTCACAAGGGTACAGAATAGGTTTCAAGGTAAGGCCTCCTGCAAGAAGATTTTTTCTTTCTTGCATCCCAATAAATCCAGTGAAGGCTCAAGCATTTCTGAAATGTGTTTCAGATCTAGAGTTGGCTGGAGTAATTATGCCAGTTCCAGTTCTGGAACAGGGTCTGGGGTTTTACTCAAATCTCTTCATTGTACCAAAGAAGGAGAATTCCTTCAGACCAGTTCTGGATTTAAAAATATTGAATCGTTATGTAAGGATACCAACATTCAAAATGGTAACTATAAGGACTATTCTGCCTTTTGTTCAGCAAGGGCATTATATGTCCACAATAGATTTACAGGATGCATATCTGCATATTCCGATTCATCCAGATCACCATCAGTTTCTGAGATTCTCTTTTCTAGACAAGCATTACCAGTTTGTGGCTCTGCCGTTCGGCCTAGCAACAGCTCCAAGGATTTTTTCAAATGTTCTCGGTGCCCTTCTATCTAATCAGAGAACAGGGTATTGTGGTATTTCCTTATTTGGACGATATCTTGGTACTTGCTCAGTCTTCACATTTAGCAGAATTTCATACGAATCGACTTGTGTCGTTTCTTCAAGAACATGGTTGGAGGATCAATTTACCAAAGAGTTCATTGATTCCTCAGACAAGGGTAACCTTTTTAGGTTTCCAAATAGATTCAGTGTCCATGACTTTGTCTCTGACGGACAAGAGACGTCTGAAATTGGTTTCAGCTTGTCGAAACCTTCAATCTCAATCATTCCCTTTGGTAGCCTTATGCATGGAAATTCTAGGTCTTTTGACTGCTGCATCGGACGCGATCCCCTTTGCTCGTTTTCACATGCGACCTCTTCAGCTCTGTATGCTGAACCAGTGGTGCAGGGATTATACAAAGATATCACAGTTAATATCTTTAAATCCGATTGTACGACACTCTCTGACGTGGTGGACAGATCACCATCGTTTAGTTCAAGGGGCTTCTTTTGTTCTTCCAACCTGGACTGTGATCTCAACAGATGCGAGTCTGACAGGTTGGGGAGCCGTATGGGGGTCTGACAGTGCAGGGGGTTTGGGAATCTCAGGAGGCGAGATTACCAATCAACATTTTGGAACTCCGTGCGATTTTTAGAGCTCTTCAGTGGTGGCCTCTTCTGAAGAGAGAATCGTTCATTTGTTTTCATACGGACAATGTCACAACCGTGGCATATGTCAATCAAGGGGGGACTCACAGTCCTCTGGCTATGAAAGAAGTATCTTGGATACTTGCATGGGCAGGATCCAGCTCCTGTCTAATTTCTGCGGTTCACATCCCAGGTATAGACAATTGGGAAGCGGATTATCTCAGTCGCCAGACGTTACATCCGGGCGAATGGTTTCTTCACCCAGAGGTATTTCTTCAGATTGTTCAAATCTGGGGACTTCCAGAAATAGATTTGATGGCCTCTCATCTAAACTTCCCAGGTATCTGTCCAGATCCAGGGATCCTCAGGCGGAGGCAGTGGATGCATTGTCACTTCCTTGGAAGCATCATCCTGCCTATCTTTCCGCCTCTAGTTCTTCAAAGAGTGATCTCCAAGATTCTAAAAGAGCGTTAGTTTGTTCTGCTGGTGGCTCCAGCATGGCCTCACAGGTTTTGGTATGCGGATCTTGTTCGGATGGCTACTTGCCAACCTTGGACTCTTCCGTTAAGACCAGACCTCCTATCTCAAGGTCCCTTTTTTCCATCAGGATCTCAAATCATTAAATTTGAAGGTATGGAGATTGAACGCTTGATACTCAGTCATAGAGGTTTCTTTGACTCCGTAATTAATACTATGTTACAGGCTCGTAAATCTGTGTCTAGGAAGATATATTATCAAGTCTGGAAGACTTACATTTCTTGGTGTTCTTCTCATCAATTTTCCTGGCATTCTTTTAGAATTCCTAGAATTTTACAGTTTCTTCAGGATGGTCTGGATAAAGGTTTGTCTGCAAGTTCCTTGAAAGGACAAAATCTCTGCTCTTTCTGTGCCGTTTAATCTTTAATCTTCCTGATATTCATTGTTTTGTACAGGCTTTGGTTCGTATAAAACCTGTCAATAAGTCAATCTCTCCTCCTTGGAGTTTGAATTTGGTTCTGGGGGCTTTACAAGCTCCTCCGTTTGAACCTATGCATTCTCTGGATATTAAATTACTTTCTTGGAAAGTGTTGTTCTTTTTGGCCATCTCTTCTGCTAGAAGAGTTTCAGAGTTATCTGCTCTTTCTTGTGAATCTCCTTTTCTGATTTTTCATCAGGATAAGGCGGTGTTGCGGACTTTTTACATAAAGTTGTGAATTTTAACATTAATAGAGAAATTGTGGTTCCTTCATTGTGTCCTAATCCTAAGAATTCTAAGGAAAGATTGTTACATTCTTTGGATGTAGTTAGAGCTTTGAAATATTATGTTGAAGCTACTAAAGATTTCCGAAAGACTTCTAGTCTATTTGTTATCTTTTCCGGTTCCAGGAAAGGTCAGAAGGCCTCTGCCATTTCTTTGGTGTCTTGGTTAAAGTCTTTGATTCATCATGCTTATATTGAGTCAGGTAAAACTCCGCCTCAAAAGATTACAGCTCATTCTACTAGGTCAGTTTCTACTTCCTGGGCATTTAGGAATGAAGCTTCGGTTGATCAGATTTGCAAAGCAGCAACTTGGTCCTCTTTGCATACTTTTACTAAATTCTACCATTTTGATGTATTTTCTTCTTCTGAAGCAGTTTTTGGTAGAAAAGTACTTCAGGCAGCGGTTTCAGTTTGAATCTTCTGCTTATGTTTTTCATTAAACTTTATTTTGGGTGTGGATTATTTTCAGCAGGAATTGGCTGTCTTTATTTTATCCCTCCCTCTCTAGTGACTCTTGTGTGGAAAGATCCACATCTTGGGTAATCATTATCCCATACGCCACTAGCTCATGGACTCTTGCTAATTACATGAAAGAAAACATAATTTATGTAAGAACTTACCTGATAAATTCATTTCTTTCATATTAGCAAGAGTCCATGAGGCCCGCCCTTTTTTGTGGTGGTTATGATTTTGTATAAAGCACAATTATTCCAATTCCTTATTTTATATGCTTTCGCACTTTTTTATCACCCCACTTCTTGGCTATTCGTTAAACTGAATTGTGTGTGTGGTGAGCGGTGTATTTATAGGCATTTTGAGGTTTGGGAAACTTTGCCCCTCCTGGTAGGAATGTATAGGTCAGAAGGCCTCTGCCATTTCTTTGGTGTCTTGGTTAAAGTCTTTGATTCATCATGCTTATATTGAGTCAGGTAAAACTCCGCCTCAAAAGATTACAGCTCATTCTACTAGGTCAGTTTCTACTTCCTGGGCATTTAGGAATGAAGCTTCGGTTGATCAGATTTGCAAAGCAGCAACTTGGTCTTCTTTGCATACTTTTACTAAATTCTACCATTTTGATGTGTTTTCTTCTTCTGAAGCAGTTTTTGGTAGAAAAGTACTTCAGGCAGCTGTTTCAGTTTGATTCTTCTGCTTATAATTTCAGTTTTTTTCATTATAAGATTTAAACTTTATTTTGGGGTGTGGATTATTTTCAGCGGAATTGGCTGTCTGTCTTTATTTTATCCCTCCCTCTCTAGTGACTCTTGCGTGGAAGTTCCACATCTTGGGTATTTATTATCCCATACGTCACTAGCTCATGGACTCTTGCTAATTACATGAAAGAGAACCTAATTTATTTAAGAACTTACCTGATAAATTCATTTCTTTCATATTAGCAAGAGTCCATGAGGCCCACCCTTTTTTGTGGTGGTTATGATTTTTTAGTATAAAGCACAATTATTCCAATTCCTTATTTTTTTTTTTATGCTTTCGCACTTTTTTCTTATCACCCCACTTCTTGGCTATTCATTAAACTGATTTGTGGGTGTGGTGAGGGGTGTATTTATAGGCATTTTGAGGTTTGGGAAACTTTGCCCCTCCTGGTAGGAATGTATATCCCATACGTCACTAGCTCATGGACTCTTGCTAATATGAAAGAAATGAATTTATCAGGTAAGTTCTTACATAAATTTTTTCGTGCCTCAGAAGTCTCAGAGGAAAAGAAACTGCACAACTGCTTCTCCAGAGGTTCCTGCCGTGTTTGAGGGCTGTAAAAAGTTTTTTTTTTCCCACAAATTGTTCTGAAGGGCAGGTAGGAGCCACAGCAGAACTGTGGCAAAGTGCTGAAAGTCTTTTCTCTTGTAAGGTGTATCCAGTCCATGGGTTCATCCATTACTTGTGGTATATTCTCCTTCCCAACAGGAAGTTGCAAGAGGACACCCTCAGCAGAGCTGTCTATATAGCTCCTCCCCTAACTGCCACCCCCAGTCATTCTCTTGCAACTCTCGACAAGATAGGAAGTATTAGAGATATGTGGTGACTTAGTGCAGTTTTTACCTTCAATCAAGAGTTTATTTTTAAACGGTACCGGCGTCGTACTGTTTTACTCCCAGGCAGAAATTAGAAGAAGAATCTGCCTGGAGGTTGATCTTAGCGGTTTGTAACTAAGCTCCATTGCTGTTCTCACGCAACTGAAGAGTATGGGAAAGACTTCAGTTGGGGGAACGGTTTGCAGATTACCTGCTTTGAGGTATGTTCAGCATATTTATTTCTAGAGAGATAAGATCTAGAAAATGCTGACAGAGCTTTGTATAATTGAGGTAAGCCTGATGCAGTGATTTAACGACTGGGATCATGCTTACAAAAAGGGTAATATTCATGTTAATACTCATATTTCTTAGTGGCAAAACGTTTACATGTTATATAGAAAGAACGTTTTTTTTTTTTCTCTGAGGGTGATAAATTGTTTTTTGGGGCCTAGTTTCCACATGGCTAGTCAGATACTCCTAGGAGTATTTTCTTAAGGCCCTCTGACATCGAGTGGTGGGAGGGGCCTATTTTCGCGCTCCAGGTGCGCAGTTCTTCAGACTGAGACATCCAGCTTCCCTAAAGGAGTCTTTTGGCATCTGAGGACCACTATAGAGGGCTTATTTCTTCCCTAAATCGTATTTGAGGGCAGGTAGGAGCCACATCACAGCTGTGGCAAGGTGTTTAACTGTTAACGTTTTTTTAACTTTTTTCAAATCTGGTTTGGGGCCTAAAGGGTTAATCATCCATTTGCAAGTGGGTGCAATGCTGCTTTAGTCCCTTATACACACTGTAAAAATTTCGAAGAGTTTACTACTTTTTAACACTGTTTTGCAGTTTATGTGATATTTTTTTTTTCTCTCTTAAAGGCACAGTACCGTTTTTGTTTAATTGCTGTTTAACATTTATTAGTGTTTTCCAAGCTTGCTGGCTTAATTACTAGTCTGTTAAACATGTCTGACATAGAGGAAACTCCTTGTTCAATATGTTTAGAAGCCATTGTGGAACCCCCTCTTAGAATGTGTACCAAATGTACTGAAATTTCTATAAATTATAAAGACCATATTATGGCATTTAAAGATTTATCAACAGAGGTTTCTCAGACTGACAAAAGGGAGGTTATGCCATCTAGCTCTCCCCACGTGTCAGAACCTATAACTCCCGCTCAAGTGATGCCAAGTACATCTAGCGCGTCCAATGCGTTTACCTTACAAAACATGGCGGCAGTTATGACTAATACCCTCACAGAGGTATTGTCCAAACTGCCAGGGTTACAAGGAAAGAGAGACAGCTCTGGGGCTAGAACAAATACAGAGCTTTCTGACGCTTTAGTAGCTATGTCCGATATACCCTCACAATGCTCCGAAGCCCCAGCAAGGGAGTTGCTATCTGAGGGTGAGACTTCAGATTCAGGGAAGAAGTTACTTCAGTCCAATTCTGATATGACAGCCTTGCTTGAACACCTCCGCTTATTGCTCAGAGAGGTTTTAGCGACTCTGGATGACTGTGACCCCATTGTAGTTCCAGAGAAATTGTGTAAAATGGACAGATACTTTGCAGTGCCTGTTTACACTGATGTTTTTCCAGTCCCTAAGAGGTTCTCGGAATTTATTACTAAGGAATGGGATAGACCAGGTGTTCAGTTCTCTCCCCCTCCTGCTTTTAAAAAGATGTTTCCCATAGATGTCGCTATACGGGACTCGTGGCAGACAGTCCCTAAGGTGAAGGGTGCTGTTTCTACCCTAGCTAAGCGTACAACTATCCCCGTCGAGGACAGTTGTGCTTTCTTAGATCCTATGGATAAAAAAATTGGAGGGTCTCTGTTACAGAAGCATTAGTTATTTTGTTGTGAAGAGCTTATTTCCCAGCAGCAATGCCTGAACCAGCAAGCCAGCGCCTAAGAAGGGCTCCAAGAAAACTGTAACAAGTTTCATTTCATAAAGAGTTAACTCTTTTTTTTCAGCTTTAGAAACTATTGTCTAATCACCTCTGGAGCCAGACTGCTAATTGATAAGATGAACTTGTAAACTTGTTATCTTAAGTACTGTAATCCTATTGTGGCCTGTCAAAGGACAGTGCTCTCTATCTAAATGTGTGATGGGGGATTTTGTGCTTCCCCCCCTCTCCCCCTGGGAGTGCCCTGTGTGCATGTAACCTTAATAAAAAGCAGGCTGGGCATCCCAGTCCTGAGTTCTTGTTTGACCCTCAATCGCAGCGTTGACTCGTTTTTGTGGGCAGAAGGGTATCCTAGCTGTACTGCAGCTAAGGGAGATTATTCTATATTTGCGAGACTCATATAGAATACTATGGAAAGCAGCTTCTCCCCTCTTTAGCAATAGGGATCCAGGCTACTAAGCGGTCCATCTCTCAGCGAGACTAAGGGTAACCGTAACATTTGGCGGCAGCGGCGGGATTTTCCTGGATTTCCTAGGAGAGGTACAGAACGGATGGAGAGCGCTTACGAAAAATTGAAGCGTACAACCCTAAAGGATTTACTTGAAAGCAGAGGGGGGTACGCCAGCAACCGGCCGAGGAGAGAGCTGATCGCAGAATTGACCGAACTGGATCAGAGCTTCACAATGGCGGAAACACCGACCACGATTAGTGACGAAAAAACCAGGATTGTTCGGGAAAGGCTCTCATTATACGGGCCGAACCCCTCCATGGAATTGGTACAGCAGTTGATGGCGGAGGCGGACGAGGATATACGAGAGACTCGAGCCCACGAACTCAACCTAGCGAACGCACACCGCAATGCTGAAGCCCCGCAGGTAATCATCCCTGTCGAAAATGCTGGGAGGCCCAAGATACCCTATGCGGCATTTCGACCCTTCCTAGAGAGCGAGACAGGGATTGATGAATATTTGGCGGACTTCGAAAGGCAATGTGCCCTGCACCAGATTCCCAACAGAGAGTGGCCCACGATATTGTCTGGGAAACTATCCGGGCGAGCCCTGGAAGCCTTTCGTACTCTGGGTGCTGAGGAAGTGACACAGTATGAGCTAGTTAAGGAGACACTGTTGCGACGGTACGCTGTAACTCCGGACACGTATCGCCGACAGTTTCGGGGCACGGAAAAGAAGCCTAACGATACCCATATGGAATGGGCGCACCGAATGCGGAGAGCGGCAAATCACTGGCTGAGCGGAAGTAAAGCGGTGACTGGGGAGGAAATTTTACAATTGTTTCTCTTAGAACATTTTTATAATGGCATGGAACAGCAAGGGAAGGAATGGCTGCGAGACAGGCGGCCTTCTACCTTAGAAGAAGCAGCCAAATTGGCCGATGAACATTATGACTCCCGTCTTCACGAACCCATGAACTACCGAGCTCCAGCACGGGTCGAACCCAGAGAGGTTTACCGTGCACCCCCTCGTGCTGAATTCCGAGCCCCGGTGCCCACAGGGCCCGTCCGACACTCAGGACCACCCAATAACAGCTCTGAGCGTCCCAGACCGACTTGCCACCGATGCAAGCAACCAGGGCATTTCATGGCTAGCTGCCCCCTTAATACGCACCAGACACCCAGGAATTACAATTACCCCTCTGGGTCCTATCGTCCGGCCCGGGCCCTCTGTGTTAACCAAGAGGCCCCTATGGAGGGATATGTGGGGCCGCTTCACGAGGCAGACCCTGTATATGCTGCCTCAGATAACCGCCAGCACCATCGGCAGAGGGTATGGCTCGAGGGGCGATCTACCGAGGGATTGCGAGACACAGGGGCTACTATCACGCTGGTACAGAGTCATTTGGTGCCAGAGCACAAGCGATCCGGACAGACTGTGGCCGTTAGAGTGGCGGGGGGGGATGTGTACAAAATTCCAACAGCTAAAGTGCATCTTGATTGGGGAGCGGGAAAGGGGGCTGTGAACGTGGGCCTAATGGATAATTTACCTGCCGAAGTACTACTGGGCAACGATTTGGGCCCCATGACTTCTGCCTATGCTCCAGTATGCAACAACGAGGCGGACCCAGTGACTACACGGGCCCAAGCCCGGACGGAGCGAGAGCTCTCACCAGTGCGGGAGACACAGGTAAGACCTACCCCGACCTTGCCTGACAGGTTAGGCCCCATACCCTGGGACACCCCAGATGCCTTCGAGGCAGAGTCTAAGACTGACCCGACCTTACAAAAGTACCGGGAACGAGCAGAGACCGGAGGGGGCGGGGCAGATAACGAAACATTCTTATGGGAAAAAGGGAAACTATACCGCTGGACAGAGAAAAGGGGACAGCGTAGGCGACAGCTGGTAGTGCCCCACAAATACCGTCAAGAAATCCTCAAAATAGGCCACGACATCCCCTTAGCAGGCCACCTAGCCGTTACCCGTACCCTACACCGCATTACTCACACGTTCTTTTGGCCAGGGGTGCACGCTGACGTTAGAACTTACTGTAACACCTGCGATGTGTGTCAACGAGTAGGAAGGCGAGGCGATCACCCTAAAGCCCAGCTAGTAAATATGCCCATTGTAGAGGAACCCTTCAGCCGGGTTGCTATTGACCTAGTGGGACCACTGGCTACCCCTAGTCCCTCCGGTAAGCGATACATTCTTACCGTAGTGGACTACGCTACCAGGTACCCAGAGGCTGTCGCCCTATCCAACATACAAGCGGATACGGTAGCGAATGCACTAGTACAGGTGTTCTCCCGGGTAGGATTTCCAAAAGAAATCCTATCCGACCGAGGCACCCAATTTACGGCTGAATTGACCCAACAACTCTGGCAGGTTTGCAAAATTAAGTCCCTCCTAAGCTCCCCATACCACCCCCAGACGAACGGGCTGTGTGAGAGGTTCAATGGGACCCTCAAGCAAATGCTCAAGACGTTCACTCAGGAATACCGAGACTGGGAACGCTTCCTGCCGCACCTCCTATTTGCTTATCGGGAGGTGCCCCAGGAAACGACAGGGTTCTCTCCCTTCGAGTTGCTCTACGGAAGAAAGGTACGGGGACCCCTAAACCTGATCCGGGAGCACTGGGAGGGAGAGATGGAGGCTGACGGTGTCCCAATTGTGCCATACGTGCTGGAACTCAGGGACCGAATGGAGCAATTAGCCAAATCCGTGCGGGCTAATCTCCAGTTGGCCCAGAGAAGACAGAAAGTATGGTACGATCGGGGGGCCCGAAAGAGAATCTTCACCATAGGACAAAAGGTGTTAGTACTTAAGCCGGTGAAGACAGACAAATTGCAGGCGTCCTGGCAGGGTCCCTACCAGATCGTAGAGAAAAGGGGAGACACCACTTATGTGATAGCTAGCTGCCACGACAACAATCTTAGAAAGACATTCCATGTAAACATGCTCAAGGAATATTTTGAGCGACCAGAGAACGTGACGGCCGTATGTTGTTCCCCTCAGGAAGACCCCGACAGTTTACCCATTCCAGACCTATTAGAAAAGAGCCTCCCCACAGGTATAGTGGCGCAGGTTCAGATAGGGGACCGACTTAGCCCCACTGAAAGGGAGCAGCTCAACCAACTCCTCCAGTCCAAACACCTCACCTTCTCCCCGAAGCCAGGGTACACTACTTTAACCACCCACCAGGTAGATACTCCGGGACAAGCTCCCTTGCACCAGGCTCCGTACCGAATCCCCGAAGCAGTTAGGACAGGAATGAAGAAGGAGATCGATGAGATGCTCCAGCTCAGGGTAATTGAGCCCTCCGATAGTCCCTGGGCCTCCCCAGTTGTCTTGGTGCCCAAGAAAGATGGGACCACCCGGTTCTGCGTAGACTATCGGAGGCTCAATGAAAATACCGTGACGGACGCTTACCCTATGCCCAGGGTAGACGAGCTACTCGATCGTATAGCCAGGGGAAATTACCTGACCACTATTGACCTCTGCAAAGGTTACTGGCAGATTCCCCTGGCCCCGGAGGCTATCCCCAAGTCGGCATTCGTCACCCCATTCGGCTTATATCAGTTTAGGGTAATGCCGTTTGGGATGAAGAATGCCCCAGCTACATTCCAGTGCTTGGTGGATAGGCTCCTGGATGGCTTCCAGAGTTTTGCTTGCGCCTACCTGGACGACATAGCGATCCACAGTGAGTCCTGGGAGGACCACTTAGCTCATGTGGGAATGGTTCTGGATCAGATCCGGGCTGCTGGCCTGACTCTGAAGCCAGAAAAATGCCACTTTGGGATGGCCGAGGTACAGTACCTGGGTCACCGGGTGGGGTGTGGAAAGCAGCGACCAGAGCCGGCCAAAATAGAAGCTGTCGCCAATTGGCCCACCCCCATCACTAAGACTCAGGTCCTAGCCTTCCTGGGCACGGCAGGGTACTATAGACGGTTCGTACCAGACTACAGCACACTTGCCAAACCCCTGACTGACTTGACCAAGAAGAACTTACCTCGACAGGTCCTGTGGTCTCCCCACTGTGAAACGGCTTTCCAGGCTCTCAAAAATGCTCTAATTAACGCTCCTGTCTTGGCGGCCCCAGCCCTTAACAAACGTTTTATCGTCCATACAGATGCTTCCATGTTCGGGCTGGGAGCCGTCCTCAGCCAAGTAGGCGAAGATGGAGGGGAGCATCCAGTTGCCTACATCAGCCGGAAGCTCCTGCCCCGCGAAGTCAGCTATGCAGCGGTCGAAAAGGAGTGTTTGGCTTTGGTGTGGGCATTAAAGAAATTGACTCCCTATTTATATGGTCAGGAGTTCACTCTGGTCACCGACCATAACCCGTTGGTGTGGCTGAACCGGGTCTCTGGAGATAACGGCAGGCTATTACGTTGGAGCTTATCGTTGCAAACCTTCAATTTCACCATTACTTACAGACCTGGGAAACAGAATGGCAACGCCGACGGGTTGTCCAGACAAACCGACCTCAGCCCCGCATAACCAGCGGTCTGGACAGCCTTAGTCTGCCCCGAAAAGGGGTCAGACCGTGTCTGCCAGAGTGTTCCACAGAAAGGGAGCAATGTTACAGAAGCATTAGTTATTTTGTTGTGAAGAGCTTATTTCCCAGCAGCAATGCCTGAACCAGCAAGCCAGCGCCTAAGAAGGGCTCCAAGAAAACTGTAACAAGTTTCATTTCATAAAGAGTTAACTCTTTTTTTTCAGCTTTAGAAACTATTGTCTAATCACCTCTGGAGCCAGACTGCTAATTGATAAGATGAACTTGTGAACTTGTTATCTTAAGTACTGTAATCCTATTGTGGCCTGTCAAAGGACAGTGCTCTCTATCTAAATGTGTGATGGGGGATTTTGTGCTTCCCCCCCTCTCCCCCTGGGAGTGCCCTGTGTGCATGTAACCTTAATAAAAAGCAGGCTGGGCATCCCAGTCCTGAGTTCTTGTTTGACCCTCAATCGCAGCGTTGACTCGTTTTTGTGGGCAGAAGGGTATCCTAGCTGTACTGCAGCTAAGGGAGATTATTCTATATTTGCGAGACTCATATAGAATACTATGGAAAGCAGCTTCTCCCCTCTTTAGCAATAGGGATCCAGGCTACTAAGCGGTCCATCTCTCAGCGAGACTAAGGGTAACCGTAACAGTCTCCTTAAGAAAATTTTTATCCATCCAAGGTTTTATTCTCCAGCCTCTTGCATGCATTGCCCCAGTTACTGCTGCAGCGGCATTTTTGGTTCGAGTCTCTTGAGGAGGCTCTACAGGTGGAGACCCCGTTAGCTAACTTGAGAGCTTTTAATACGGTCTAAAATATCATCTTAATTCCTTTATTTCTGACGCCGTTTTTCATCTAACCAAACTAACGGCTAAGAATTCAGGTTTCGCCATTCTGGCGCGCTATGGCTTAAATCTTGGTCAGCAGACGTTCAAAGTCTAAGCTTCTTAACATCCCCTTCAAAGGACAGACCCTATTCGGGCCGGGCCTGAAGGAGATCATTTCTGATATTACTGGAGGAAAAGGTCACGCCCTTCCTCAGGATAGGTCCAATAAATTAAGGACTAAACAGAATAATTTTCGTTCATTTCGAAACTTCAAGAGTGGTGCAGCTTCAGCTTCCTCTAATGCAAAACAAGAGGGAAATTTCGCCCAGTCCAAACCAGTCTGGAGACCGAACCAGGCTTGGAACAAGGGGAAGCAGGCCAAAAAGCCTGCTGCCGAATCTAAGACAGCATGAAGGAGTAGCCCCCGATCAGGGACCGGATCTAGTAGGGGGCAGACTTTCTCTCTTCGCCCAGGCTTGGGCAAGAGACGTCCAGGATCCCTGGGCATTAGAGATTGTTTCCCAGGGATATCTTCTGGACTTCAAAGCTTAATCTCCAAAGGGGAGATTTCATCTCTCACAATTATCTGTAAGCCAGATAAAGAGAGAGGAATTCTTACGTTGTGTTCAAGACCTACTGGTTATGGGAGTGATCCACCCAGTTCCAAGGGAGGAACAGGGGCAGGGCTTCTATTCAAATCTGTTTATAGTTCCAAAAAAAGAGGGAACTTTCAGACCAATCTTGGATCTCAAGATGCTAAACAAATTTCTCAGGGTCCCATCCTTCAAGATGGAGACTATCCGAACCATCCTTCCTATGATCCAGGAGGGTCAATATATGACTACTGTGGATCTAAAGGATGCTTATCTCCACATTCCGATTCAGAGATAATCAGTTCCTCAGGTTCGCCTTCTTAGACAGGCATTGCCAGTTTGTGGCTCTTCCCTTCGGGTTAGCCACGGCACCAAGAATCTTTACGAAGGTTCTAGGGTCCCTACTTGCGGTTCTAAGCCCACGGGGCATAGCGGTGGCTCCTTACCTAAACGACATTCTGATACAGGCGTAGACTTTTCAAATCGCCAAGTCCCATACAGACATTGTTCTGGCCTTTCTGAGGTCTCACGGGTGGAAGGTGAACAAAGAAAGTTTTCTCTCCCCTCTCACAAGAGTTTCCTTCCTAGGAACACTGATAGAAGCTTTGATAACCTGACCTCTGTCAGAAAAAATTTCATTTCTACTGAATCTAACTTCCTGCCGTGCTCTTCATTCCACTTCTCGGCCGTCAGTGGCTCAGTGTATGGAAGTAATCAGCCTAATGGTAGCGGCAATGGACATAGTTCCGTTTGCCCGCCTACATCTCAGACCACTGCAACTTTGCATGCTCAATCAGTGGAATGGGGACTACACAGATTTGTCCCTTCTGCTAAATCTGGATCAAGAGACCAGGGATTCTCTTCACTGGGGGTTATCTTGGGTCAATCTGTCCAGGGGAATGAGTTTCCGCAGGCCAGAGTGGACTATAGTGACGACAGATGCCAGTCTTCTGGGCTGGGGAACAATCGAACTCCCTGAAGGCTCAGGGTTCATGGACTCAGGAGGAAGCCCTCCTTCCGATAAACATTCTGGAACTGAGAGCGATATTCAATGCTCTTCAGGCTTGGCCTCAACTAGCTGCGGTCAGGTTCATCAGATTTCAGTCGGACAATATCACAACTGTAGCCTATATCAACCATCAGGGGGGAACAAGAAAGGTTTTAAAGATAATTCTATGGGCAGAGGTTCACTCTTGCCATATCTCAGCTATCCATATCCCAGGAGTAGAGAACTGGGAGGCGGATTTTCTAAGTCGGCAGACTTTTCATCCAGGGGAGTGGGAGCTCCATCCGGAGGTATTTGCCCAGCTGATTCAACTATGGGGCAAACCAGAACTGGATCTGATGGCGTCTCGTCAGAACACCAAGCTTCCTTGTTACGGGTCCAGGTCAAGGGATCCCCAGGCAGTGCTGATAGATGCTCTAGCAGTGCCATGGTCCTTCAGCCTGGCTTATGTGTTCCCACCATTTCCTCTCCTCCCTCGTCTGATTGCCAAGATCAGGCAGGAGAGCGCTTCAGTGATTTTGATAGCACCTGCGTGTCCACACAGGACTTGGTATGCAGATCTGGTGGAAATGTCATCCTTTCCACCATGGATTCTGCCGCTGAGGCAGGACCTTCTACTCCAAGGTCCATTCAAACATCCAAATCTAATTTCTCTGCGGCTGACTGCTTGGAGATTGAACGCTTGATTTTATCAAAACGTGGTTTCTCTGAGTCGGTCATTGATACTTTAATTCAGGCTCGAAAGCCTGTCACCAGGAAAATCTATCATAAGATATTGTATAAATATCTTCATTGATGTGAATCCAGGGGTTACTCATGGAGTAACTAGGATTCCTAGGATATTATCCTTTCTCCAAGAAGGATTGGAGAAGGGATTGTCAGCTAGTTCCTTAAAAGGACAGATTTCTGCTCTGTCCTTCTGCACAAGCGTCTGGCAGATGTTCCAGACGTTCAGGCATTTTGTCAGGCTTTAGTTAGAATCAAGCCTGAGTTTAAATTTAGTTCTTAAAGTTCTTCAAGGGGTTCTGTTTGAACCTCTGCATTCCATAGATATCAAGCTTTATCTTGGAAAGTTCTGTTTTTGGTAGCTATCTCTTCGGCTCGAAGAGTTTCAGAGTTATCTGCCTTACAGTGTGATTCCCCTTATCTGATCTTCCATGCAGATAAGGTAGTTTTGTGTACCAAACCTGGGTTTCTTCCTAAGGTGGAATCTAATAGGAATATCAATCAGGAGATTGTTGTTCAGTCACTTTGTTCTAATCCTTCAAAGAAGGAAAGTCTATTACACAATCTTGACGTGGTTCGTGCTTTAAAGTTTTATTTACAAGCTACTAAGGATTTTCGTCAAACATCTGCATTGTTTGTTGTCTCCTCTGGACAGAGGAGAGGCCAAAAGTCTTCGGCATCTTCTCTTTCTTTTTGGCTGAGAAGCATAATCCGTTTAGCTTATGAGACTGCTGGCCAGCAGCCTCCTGAAAGAATTACAGCTCATTCCACTAGAGTGATAGCTTCCACATGGGCTTTTAAAAATGAGGCCTCTGAACAGATTTGTAAGGCGGCGACTTGGTCGTACTTTTTCTAAATTCGACAAATTTGATACTTTTGCTTCCTCGGAGGCTATTTTTGGGA
Source organism: Bombina bombina (assembly GCF_027579735.1). Taxonomy (NCBI): domain Eukaryota; kingdom Metazoa; phylum Chordata; class Amphibia; order Anura; family Bombinatoridae; genus Bombina; species Bombina bombina. The sequence continues at coordinate 1,152,681,619 of NC_069499.1, read as the reverse complement.
GAAAGGTCTTGCAGGCAGTTGTGTCTTCCATTTAAGTTCCTGCCTTGTCCCTCCCTTCATCCGTGTCCTAAAGCTTTGGTATTGGTATCCCACATGTAATAGATGAACCCGTGGACTGGATACACCTTACAAGAGAAAACAAAATTTATGCTTACCTGATAAATTTCTTTCTCTTGTGGTGTATCCAGTCCACGGCCCGCCCTTTAAGGCAGGTGTTTTTTATTTTTAAACTAGTCACCACTGCACCCTATAGTTTCTCCTTTTTTCTTGCTTGTCTTCGGTCTGACTGGGGGTGGCAGTTAGGGGAGGAGCTATATATACAGCTCTGCTGTGGGTGTCCTCTTGCAGCTTCCTGTTGGGAAGGAGAATATCCCACAAGTAATGGATGAACCCGTGGACTGGATACACCACAAGAGAGAAATTTATCAGGTAAGCATAAATTTTGTGTTTTACTGGTTTTGATGTTTTTTCAATCCGATTTTGCCATTAAGGGGTTAATTGTTTATTTGCATAGCTGTGCAAAGTTACTAAGGCTATATGATACTACTGTAAAAATTTTGTTATGTTTACTGCTTTTTTACACTGTTTTGCAGAATTTGTGCAGCTTTTTTTCTCTAAAAGGCACAGTACCGTTTTATTTCTAAGTGTTATTTACTTTGATTACAGTGTTTTCCAAGCTTGCTTGTTACATTACTATCATGTTTAACATGTCTGACACAAAGGAAAATCCTTGTTCAATATGTTTGGAAGCCATTGTGGTACCCCCTCTTAGAATGTGTCCCAATTGTACTGATATGTCTATAAACTATAAAGAACATATATTAGCACCTAAAAATAGAGCAATAGATGATTCTCAGTCAGAAGTAAATGAGGGTTTAGCATCCAGCTCTCCCCAAGTGTCACAACCAGTAACGCCCGCACAAGTGACGCCAAGTACCTCTAGTGCGTCAAATTCATTTATTTTACAAGACATGGCCACAGTTATGAATACAACCCTCACAGAGGTTTTATCCTGACTGCCTGGTTTTCAAGGAAAGCGGACAGCTCTGGGTTAAGGAAAAATGCTGAGCAGTCTGACGCTTTAGTAGCCGTATCTTATATGCCCTCACAATGCTCTGAGGTAGGGGTGAGGGATTTGTTATCTGAGGGAGATATTTCTGAATCAGGAAAGACGCTTCCTCAGACAGATTCTGATATGACGGCCTTTAAATTTAAGCTTGAACACCTCCGCTTATTGCTCAGGGAGGTATTAGCGGCTCTAGATGATTGTGACCCTATAGTGGTCCCAGAGAAATTGTGTAAGATGGATAAATACTTAGAGGTTCCTGTTTACACTGTTTTTTTTTTCCCAGTCCCTAAGGATTGTGAATATTATTGCTAAGGAGTGGGATAGACCAGGTATTCCGTTCATTCGCCCTCCTGTTTTTAAGAAAATGTTTCCCATATCTGACACCATGCGGTACTCGTGGCAGACAGTTCCTAAGGTGGAGGGAGCTATTTCTACTCTGTCTAAGCGTACAACTATACCTATTGAAGTCAGTTGTGCTTTCAAAGATCCTATGGATAAAAAAATTAGAGGGTCTCCTGAAGAAAATTTTTGTTCAAGGTTTTCTTCAACCTATTGCGTGCATTGTTCCTGCAACTACTGCAGCTGCTTTCTAGTTTGAGGCTCTAGAAGAGGCTCTTCAGATGGAGACTCCATTAGAAGAAATTTTGGACAGAATTAAGGCCCTTAAATTGGCTAATTCTTTTGTTACAGATGCCGCTTTTCAACTGGCTAAATAAGGCTCTCTTTCTCGTGTCCCAGGGATATTTTCTGGAATTCAAAGGCTCTGTTTCTCTTTCTCGTGTCCCAGGGATATTATCTGGAATTCAAAGGCTCTCTCTCTTCCTCTCTTTCTCGTGTCCCAGGGATATTTTCTGGAATTCAAAGGCTCTCTTCCAAGGGGGACTTTTCACATTTCTCGATTGTCTATAAACAGACAAAGAGAGGCGTTCTTACGCTGTGTAGAAGACCTACATACCATGGGGGTGATCCACCCAGTCTCAAAAGAGAAACAGGGGCTAGGTTTTTACTCAAACCTGTTTGTGGTTTCCAAAAAAGAGGGAACTTTCAAATCAATCTTGGATCTCAACATTCTAAACAAGTTCCTCAAAGTTCCATCATTCAAGATGGAGAATATTCGGTCTATTCTACCTCTGATCCAGGAGGGTCAATATATGACCACCGTGGACTTAAAGGATGCGTATCTACACATCCCTATTAAGAGAATTTTCTGGCGGTTATACGACCACAGCGCATAGCAGTGGCGCCTTATCTAGACGAGACATCTAATTTCAGGCGTCAACTTTCCAGCTATCCAAGTCTCACACGGACATTGTGTTGGCTTTTCTGAGATCTCACGGGTGGATGGTGAACATAAGAGTTCTCTCTTCCCTCTTATAAGAGTTTCCTTCCTAGGGACTCTGATAGACTCGGTAGAAATGAAAATATTTCTGATGGTGGTCAGAAAATCAAAGCTCTTAACCACTTGCCGAGCTCTTCATTCCATTCCTTCATTCCATTCCTTCATTCCATTCCTTCATTCCCATTCATCAGTGGCTCAGTATATGGAGGTAATCGGACTCATGGTAGCGGCAATGGACATAGTTCCTTTTGCCCGCCTATACCTCAGACCACTACATCTATGCATGCTCAAACAGTGGAATGGGGATTATGCAGATTTGTCTCCTCAACTGCATCTGGACCAGGAGACCAGAGATTCTCTTCTCTGGTGGTTGTCTCAGGACCACCTGTCTCAGGGAATGTGTTTCTGCAGGCCAGAGTGGCTCATTGTAACGACAGATACCAGCCTGCTAAGCTGGGATGCAGTCTGGAACTCCCTGAAAGCACAGAACTTATGGTCTCAGTAGGAATCTCTTCTCCCGATTTTAAATATTCTAGAACTGAGAGCGATATTCAATGCGCTTCAGGCGTGGCCTCAGCTTGCTGCAGCCAAATTCATCGGGTTTCAGTCGGACAACATCACGACTGTAGCTTATATCAATCAAGGAGGACCAAGGAGTTCTCTAGCGATGATGGAGGTAACCAAAATAATCCAATGGGCAGAGGATCACTCTTGCCATCTCTCAGGAAATCCGCCTCCCAGTTCTCTACTCCTGGGATGTGGATTGCTAAGTAGTTACTTTTCATCTAGGTATTTGCCCAGCTGATTCAGCTATGGGGCACACCAGAATTGGATCTGATGGCGTCCCGTCAGAATGCCAAACTTTCTCGTTACGGGTCCAGGTCCCGGGATCCCAAGACGGTACTGATAGATGCTCTAGCAGTGCCTTGGTCCTTCAATCTGGCCTATGTATTTCCTCTCCTACGTCTGGTTGCCAGAATAAAGCAGGAGAGCTTTGGTGATTCTGATAGCACCTGCGTGGCCACGCAGGACTTGGTATGCAGACCTAGTGGACATGTCCTCGGTTCTATCATGGACTCTGCCAATGAGGCAGGACCTTCTAATCCAAGGTCTGTTCACGCAACCAAATCAACCTCCAAGCAGTCAGACGCAGAGAAATTAGAACGCCTGATTTTATCAAAGCGTGGTTTCTCTGAGTCTGTCATTGATACCCTGATTCAGGCTAGAAAGCCTGTCACCAGGAAGATGTATCATAAGATTTGGCGCAAATATCTTTATTGGTGTGAATCCAAAGGTTACTCATGGAGTAAGGTTAGGATTCCTAGAATATTGTTTTTTTCTCCAAGAAGGTTTGGAGAAGGGATTATCAGCTAGTTCCTTATAAGGACAAATATCTACACAAACTTCTGGCAGATGTCCCAGACGTTCGAGCATTTAGTCAGGCTTTGGTCAGAATCAAGCCTGTATTTAAACCTGTTGCTCCGCCATGGAGTGTAAATTTAGCTCTTAAAGTTCTTCAAGGGGTTCCGTTAGAAGCTTAATATCCACGGAATGCATAGGTTCAATCTTGGAAAGTTTTTTGTTTTTAGTAGCCATCTCTTCGGCTCGAAGAGTTTCTGAGCTATATGCTTTACAGTGTGATTCCCCTTATCTTATTTTCCATGCAGATAAGGTGGTTTTGCATACCAAACCTGGGTTTCTTCCTAAGGTTGTTTCTTATAAGAATATCAATCAAGAGATTGTTGTTCCTTCACTGTGTCCTAATGCTTCAAAGAAGGAATGTCTAAAGCACGAACCACATCAAGATTGTGCAACAAAGTTCTACTTACAAGCAACTAAAGATTTCCATCAAACATCTTAATTGTTAGTTTATTCTGGTAAGCGGAGAGGTCAGAAGGCTATGGCTACCTCTTTCCTTTTGGCTGAAAAGCATCATCCGTTTGGCTTATGAGACTGCTGGCCAACAGTCTCCTGAAAGAATTACTGCTCATTCTACTAGAGCTGTTGCTTCCACATGGCTTTTAAAAATGAGGCTTCTGTTAAACAGATTTGTAATGCGGCGACTTGGTCTTCGTTTCATACTTTTTCCAAATTTGATACTTTTGCTTCTTCGGAGGCTATTTTTGGGAGAGAGGTTCTACAAGCAGTGGTAGCTTCCGTTTAAGGTCCCTGTCTTGTCCCTCCCTTCATCAGTGTCCTAAAGCTTTGGTATTGGTATCCCACAAGTAAGGATGAATCTGTGGACTCTATACATCTTACAAGAGAAAACATAATTTATGCTTACCTGATAAATTTATTTCTCCTGTGATGTATCGAGTCCACGGCCCGCCCTGTTTGTTAAGACAGGCATATATATTTTTATTACTTTTTTCTTCTTGCTATCATTATTTGAAAAAGGCATCTAAGCTAAGGAGCCAGTCAATTTTTGGTTCAGGACCCTGGAGTGCACTTGCTCTTGCTGATGGGTGGATAAATTCACCTACCAGTAAACAACCCAGGTTGTTCACCAAAAATAGGCTGGCATCTAAACTTCTTTCTCTTGGTATCTTTATTTGGAAAGCAAGAAAGTAAGATTTAATAGGAGTAAATTAGAAAGTTGCTTAATATTGCATGCTCTATCTGAATCACAAAAGAGAAAATTTGAGTTCAGTGTCCTTTTGAGGAGGTGTTGGGGTGATGCTGCCTTCCGGTAAACTCAAGCATCTTTCACCAATAGCCAGGGTTTCTTCAATTTCTGACCAGACTGATGGTCCTAAGGAGTCAATCAGCTGGCTCAGATTAATTTTCTGAAGGTGAACTTTTGTCAGGCCAGGATTAGGTTTGAGCAATATTTAGAACCTTCTTTCTACACTAGATGTTCCAGTCTCTACAGACGAATCGTTTTTTTGTTGTTTTTTTATTATTTAAACTTTGAGAAATAGCTTCAGGAATTGGAGCTAACCTGCCTTGGTTTTTCAAATTCCTGAAGCTATTTCTTAAGATGTTTCCGGGATCCTGTTCCTCAGTCTGAAGGTAGACTCTGCCATATCTACTTTCAAGAAGAACCACAAGTTCTTTAGTAGAAGACAGGACTTCTCAAGGAACCCATGGATAAGAATCTTGAAGGCCTACCTCAGGAAGGTGTTTTTTTCTCTTCAGGTCAGCTGTTAGCATTGCCTGTGTGGCAGGTGCGATCACCTTGTGGTGTGATTTTGCTTTTGGAGTTGGTTACAGAGGAAACTTCCATAGAATAGATGCAGGATTGCTGGAGGGTGATCAAATTTGCAAGGCAACCATTGATATTGTCCTCTTGAATGTGTGTCTAGCTGTGCTAGCTAGGACACTGGTTAAATACTTGGTCAGCTGATATGGTTTCGAAGAGTAGACTTTTGCATCTTTCAAAGGAAAGTCTTTATTCAGTCATTGCCTTGATTCCATTATCGCCACTGGTACAGGCGGTAAGGGAGCCTTTTTACCTTTAGGATAAGCAGTCAAAGAACAAGGCAAGGCTGGGCTTTTTTAATCCTTTTTGCAATCAAATTCGGGGTTCTACAGAAGAGTCCTATTGATTCTCAATCAGACTACTAAATCATCCTGGAAGTCAGGAGTTTCTTGGAGAGTATTTTGAAGATTTATTGGACTATTTTGTTTCTTCCAAGTCAGCATGAAGGTGCAGCCTCCATGCCACCCATCTCTGGTTGGATCAGATTGAACTGGTTTCAGTAGGCCTAGTTAAAGTGTGAGGTTGTTTAATACTCAAGAGTCCCAAACAGAGTTACAGAATAAGCTTTCTTTCTAATGACATGGTGAGTCTCGGATTATCATCAATTACTGTTGGGACTATCACTCCTGGCCAGCAGGAGGCAAAGAGCACCACAGCAGAGCTGTTAAGTATCACTTCCCACAATCCCCAGTCATTCTCTTTGCCTCTAGTGCAAGGAGGAGGTGAAGTAATGTGTCCTGATTTAAGATTCTTTTATCAAGATTTTTTTATTTTGAAGTCAGGGCAAGATTGTTCTGATCTTCCATCACAATTTGGGTCTAGCTGTACTCCACGTTAGTCTCTTCAGCAGGGCTGTGGTAGCTTCAAAGCAGTTAGGAACTTGTAAAGTGGGCTTTGCTGCGTTTTTCCTAACCTGTTGCTGCCCTGGTATAGAAAGCCTGAGTAAGTTTACTCTTTCTTTTTACACAGGTCTCTCATACATTGTCGTCTGACTGCCGGACGGCAAGAATGCAGGTAAGTGCCTTGTTCTTCAGGGGTTAAGACCATCTGCTTTTATATGGGACATCCTTTTAGATTATATGGCAGTAGCAGGCACAATGCATGTGACATGGAGACTGTTACTTCCTTCACAGCTAGGAAGGCGTTAACGACCAGTTGGGCTAATATTGTATTTGCTGTATAGATTTTATGCTTTATTGTAGGCTCCTTAATCGGGAGAATGATATAGGGACTGTTAAGATCTGAAGCTCCCGCTTTTCTTTTTAAGCATAATTGGTGCCATTTTCTTCTATAAAGGTAAGACGAGTCCACAGATTCATCCTTTTACTTGTGGGATATTATCCTTCCCTACAGGAAGTGGCAAAGAGCACCACAGTAGAGCAGTCTATATAGCTCCTCCCTTAGCTCCACCCCCCAGTCATTCTCTTTGCTTACTCTAAGTACTAGGAAGGGTAATGTGAAAAAGGTGATAAAATATTCGTTTTTAATTCTTCAATCAAGAGTTTGTTATTTTTAAATGGTACCGGTTTGTACTATTTACTCTCAGGCAGCAGATGGATGAAGACTGCTGCCTGGAGGATGATCTTAGCATTTGTAACTAAGGTCCATTGCTGTTCCCACAGAGGCTGAGGAGTACAGGAAACTTCAGTGTGAGGAACTGTTTCATGCTATGCAGCAATAAGGTATGTTCAGTCATATTTTTTTATGGAGAGACTATTTCAGAAAGGCTGACATTTTACCCAGGAGGGTAAGCTGTAATCCTAGAGCTAAAAGAAGGGCATTACTTAGCTTGCATATTGGGACAATTGCATGCATAGAGGGATGAACAGACTCTGCAAGAGTGAAAGGGAATGGATCAGAAGCAAATAAGGAATCTTTTCTCCCCCCTACCTTTGAAGCAACAATAAAATTTGTGTAAAGAAATGTTGACCTGTTTGTATTTGTGTTAAATAGGTTCCACATATTGGTATAAATTCTCTTATCCAATATTTTTATTGGCTAGAGTTTGGAACAGAGGTCTGTTAATAAAAAAAAAAAAAAAAAAACTCACTTTAAGATTATAAGGCTTACCTAAAAATCTAAATGTATTTATTATAAATTTTAAATACTATAATTTCCAAGGTTATTTATAGCTGCTTAGCCATGTGTCTCCCTGGATGATGCCGTTTTGACTGTTGCAGCTTTCTCTCCTGACGTTCCAAGCCTTGTATGGTGTCACATGCAGTGCCCTGCGGTTCCTCTCTATCTCCAGGCGGCGTTAATTGCTTGCAGAATGCTCTGCCCAGGTATTTCTCTTGTAAGGTGTATCCAGTCCACGGATAATCAATTACTTGTGGGATATTATCCTTCCCAACAGGAAGCTGCAAGAGGATCACCCACAGCAGAGCCGTCTATGTAGCTCCTCCCCTAACTGCCACTCCCAGTCATTCTCTTGCAGCTCTCGACAAGAAAGGAAGTAGCTAGAGAGAAGTGGTGTATTTATTTAGTTTATCTTCAATCAAAAGTTTATTTTCAAATAGCACCGGAGTTGTACTATTTTAGCCTCAGGCAGAAAGTTGAAGAGTCTGCCTGTGGTCTTTGATCTTAGCAGGTTGTAACTAAGATCCATTGCTGTTCTCACACATAACTGAAGAGATAGGTAACTTCATCTGGGGGAATGGCGTGCAGGGTCTCCTGCTATGAGGTATGTGAAGTTTAAATTTTTCTAGAGAAATGAATATGCTAGAAAATGCTGTTAATACCGGATTTATTTAAGGTAAGCCTGATTACAGTGATTTAATAACGACTAGTATGATATCTGTGGCATTATCTGTTTTTCCCATCTTAAAGGGAAATCGCAAGAGGAAGTTTAATGTATCGGATAGTAAGGTTTCTGCTCTGCTTGCTGCTATGCATATTGCCCCTCTTATAGTCCGATAAGGATGATAGTCGGTAGCATCTGAGGATTAAAACTCAGAATCGGACAGTATAATTCCTTCATCTGGTACTGAAGTAGTTCTCTTCAGATTTAAGCCTGAGCTCCTTTGGGTATTAAGAGGGGTTGGCTACTGGATAGTCCTCGGTTCCCCGGTCGTTGTCAATCCTCTGAATCTTGGTCCCTTTCCAGTGCTAGGAGAATTTTCTCAGGTATGGGAGAAGTAAAGGATTCCAGTTTCCCTATCTCCTGTCAGTAATAAGCTGTCTCCTTTTAAAATGTTTTGGCACAGGGTGGTTGAAGCAGTAGGGGCCTTTGATATTCTGCTTAAGAGACAATCAATCTATATAGAGCATAGATGCTCTTTTAAAAGATGGAAGTCTTTATGGACAAGTGCAGCATCCTTTTTATGCGACACCTTGGCTGATTCCATTTGGAGTACTCCATGAGAAGATCCAGGACAAGGGCTGTGGGCCAATCTTTTATTTATGTTGCTTCCTTTGTAAATTTAGGAAGTCTTCCCTTTTGTCGTCCAAGCAGGAGCAGTTAAAGTCTTCTTGGATACCCAATCAGTGTTAGATCAGGGGGAAGTACTTAAGGTAACCTGCAGCTCTCATTCAGCATGTAGGGTTTGCCCCGAGCCAGGATTGGGTCCTGTAGGGGGGCAGTCTATCTCAGTTTTTTCTCATACCTGGATACTAGATGCCCTAGATCTCTAAAGGGCTGTAGATATAGTATTCCAGGGTTACGAATTGGAATTAAACTCTTTCCTCCCAGGAGCAGGTTCCACCTCCTCTGGTTTATCTGTAGACCAGATAAGAGGCGTTCTTGAAATGTGGTCAGGATCTTCCTCCCTTGGAGTTATTGTTCCAGTTTTGGAACAGAGTTTAGTTTCTTTTTCATGCTATCGGGGGGGGAGAAAGAGGAAACTTTTTTTTTTTTTTTTTTTTTTTGTCGAAGTTTCTCGGAGTACAGTTTTCCTCAAGATGGAGACTATTCGTTCCATTCTTCCTTGGTGCAAGAGGGTCAGTTTATAACGACTTTAGACTTTAAAGGGCCAGTTTACACCGCAATCAAAAGACTATATTCCTAAAGGTAATAAAGTGACTAAAGAAATTAGTCCTATATAGTTAAACTTGCTAACAATACATTTTGGCAATGTTAGCTTTTTATTGCTGTTCTTGTGAGTATTTTCCACAGTGCTGGCACTCCTCCAGGAAAGGGCTGAGCTGTGCTTTAGTCTAGCACGCCCACCCTCCAATCATAGGCTATATATGCAAATTCCTATGTCAAATGAACATTAGAAATTTGCCTGCACAAATCCTCTAATTCTTAAGTGATTTCTCTGCTTGTCTTGCTGTATCCACAGCCTGTCCCAGTCTCATCAATATTACAGAGACAATGTCTGCAGTGAAAGCTGATGTTTATTACACATAGGTATTTTGTAAGGGCAGCCACGGCATCGAAGCATGCCATAAAACAGCTATACAATGTATTTAAATATTCTGTGCGCTCAAGTCATCAGTCAGCTTGTTGCAATAGCTTTGAGAGGAAAGCACATGAGCAATGCACTGAATGGGAGTAACAGCAGTCTGGCTGCATGGCCAGAAAGTATTCTAAGGGGTTTAGGCAATGTAATTTGTAAACAGACATTTCAAAAACAATTTCTAAATATAGAGCATGATTAAAACAGAATGTTCAGCTCCACTATACTTAACTATTCCTACTATTGTATTTAAAAATTGAGCACTTTTTGGGTAAACTGTCCTTTTTAAGGATGTTTTCCCTTAGCTTCCCATTCAATTATCTCAGATATTGTGAGTTTTGACTTTCCACCCAAACATTCAGTTTGTGGTTCAACAATGGCTTCGCCACAGCTCCCAATGTTTTCTTTCTGGGCTGCAACTTGTTCCTGGAATTGCAGGGGCGTCCCTAGATGTCTTATTGGTTCGAGCACCATCTTTCTACAAGCAATATCTCATTGAGAGGTTTTTGTTGGCCTCTTGGTTCCACAAATGGAAGTGGAGCTGGAAAGGAGCTCCCTTGTTCCAGCTACAAGGGTAGTGTGCTTGGACTATTTTATTGTTTATCGATGAAAATCTGTTTGACGTTGGTCAGAAGAACCAAAATCCTTCCTTCTTGCCTCTCTTCAGTCTACTGTTTGACAGGGACTCTGGTCCTGGGAATCAGTGGCTCTGTGTATGGAGGCGATTGGTCTGATGGTGATTTCTATGGACATCATTCCCTTGCTAGTTATCCTTTAAAAGTTCTGCAGTTGTGCATGCTCAGATATTGGAGGGGATTGTCTGGATTGTGTCTGAGAATCTAGTTGTCGATCAGGGTCTCTTCCTGTGGTGGTTTTATCTGGAGGAGTCCTCCCTGGGTGTTTGGGTCCGCAGCCACCAGCCTGCTGGGCTGGGGAGGTGTCTGGAACTCGTTGAAGGCGCAGGGACTCTGAAGTCTGCTCTCCCCTTCATCATTTGGAGTTGAATGCAATTTATAATGCTCTGTTTTGGCCTCTGTTGCCTTTAGCCCAGTTTATCGGGTTCCAGTCAGCCAACTTGGCCTCTGTGGCTTACATCATCCTCCAGAGAGGAACTCTGAGTTCCTTGGTCATAAAGGATGTGTTTCTGATTTCTCCAACATAGGTGTGTCCGGTCCACGGCGTCATCCTTACTTGTGGGATATTCTCTTCCCCAACAGGAAATGGCAAAGAGCCCAGCAAAGCTGGTCACATGATCCCTCCTAGGCTCCGCCTTCCCCAGTCATTCTCTTTGCCGTTGTACAGGCAACATCTCCACGGAGATGGCTTAGAGTTTTTTTAGTGTTTAACTGTAGTTTTTATTATTCAATCAAGAGTTTGTTATTTTAAAATAGTGCTGGTATGTACTATTTACTCTGAAACAGAAAAGAGATGAAGATTTCTGTTTGTAAGAGGAAAATGATTTTAGCAACCGTTACTAAAATCGATGGCTGTTTCCACACAGGACTGTTGAGAGGAATTAACTTCAGTTGGGGGAACAGTGAGCAGACTTTTGCTGCTTGAGGTATGACACATTCTAACAAGACGATGTAATGCTGGAAGCTGTCATTTTCCCTATGGGATCCGGTAAGCCATTTTTATTACAGAAAGAAAAAAAGGGCTTCACAAGGGCTTTTTAAGACTGTAGACATTTTCTGGGCTAAATCGATTTATATATAAAAATATTTTATATTCCATAGCCTTGAGGAATTATTTTAATCTTGGGAATTATGTAAAATAACCGGCAGGCACTGTATTGGACACCTTATCTCTAGGGGCTTTCCCTAATCACAGGCAGAGTCTCATTTTCGCGCCTCTATTGCGCACTTGTTTTTGAGAAGCATGACATGCAGATGCATGTGTGAGGAGCTCTGATACATAGAAAAGACTTTCTGTAGGCGTCATTTGGTATCGTATTCCCCTTTGGGCTTGGTTGGGTCTCAGCAAAGCAGATACCAGGGACTGTAAAGGGGTTAAATATAAAAACTGCTCCGGTTCCGTTATTTTAAGGGTTAAAGCTTCCAAATTTGGTGTGCAATACTTTTAAGGCTTTAAGACACTGTGGTGAAATTTTGGTGACTTTTGAACAATTCCTTCATACTTTTTCGCAATTGCAGTAATAAAGTGTGTTCAGTTTAAAATTTAAAGTGACAGTAACGGTTTATTCTAAAACGTTTTTTGTACTTTGTTATCAAGTTTTTGCCTGTTTAACATGTCTGAACTACCAGATAGACTGTGTTCTGAATGTGGGGAAGCCAAGGTTCCTTCTCATTTAAATAGATGTGATTTATGTGACACAAAATTTAGAGAAAATGATGCCCAAGATGATTCCTCAATTGAGGGGAGTAAGCATGGTACTGCATCATCCCCTCCTTCGTCTACACCAGTCTTGCCCACACAGGAGGCCCCTAGTACATCTAGCGCGCCAATACTCCTTACTATGCAACAATTAACGGCTGTAATGGATAATTCTATCAAAAACATTTTAGCCAAAATGCCCACTTATCAGCGAAAGCGCGACTGCTCTGTTTTAGAAAATACTGAAGAGCATGAGGACGCTGATGATATTGGTTCTGAAGGGCCCCTACACCAGTCTGAGGGGGCCAGGGAGGTTTTGTCTGAGGGAGAAATTTCAGATTCAGGGAAAATTTCTCAACAAGCTGAACCTGATGTGATTACATTTAAATTTAAATTGGAACATCTCCGCGCTCTGCTTAAGGAGGTGTTATCCACTCTGGATGATTGTGAGAATTTGGTCATTCCAGAGAAACTATGTAAAATGGACAAGTTCCTAGAGGTCCCGGGGCCCCCCGAAGCTTTTCCTATACCCAAGCGGGTGGCGGACATTGTAAATAAAGAATGGGAAAGGCCCGGTATACCTTTCGTCCCTCCCCCCATATTTAAAAAATTGTTTCCTATGGTCGACCCCAGAAAGGACTTATGGCAGACAGTCCCCAAGGTCGAGGGGGCGGTTTCTACTCTAAACAAACGCACCACTATACCCATAGAAGATAGTTGTGCTTTCAAAGATCCTATGGATAAAAAATTAGAAGGTTTGCTTAAAAAGATGTTTGTTCAGCAAGGTTACCTTCTACAACCAATTTCATGCATTGTTCCTGTCACTACAGCAGCGTGTTTCTGGTTCGATGAGCTAGAAAAGGCGCTCAATAATAATTCTTCTTCTTATGAGGAGATTATGGACAGAATTCATGCTCTCAAATTGGCTAATTCTTTCACCCTAGACGCCACTTTGCAATTGGCTAGGTTAGCGGCGAAAAATTCTGGTTTTGCTATTGTGGCGCGCAGAGCGCTTTGGTTAAAATCTTGGTCAGCGGATGCGTCTTCCAAGAACAAATTGCTTAACATTCCTTTCAAGGGGAAAACGCTTTTTGGCCCTGACTTGAAAGAGATTATCTCTGATATCACTGGGGGCAAGGGCCACGCCCTTCCTCAGGATAGGTCTTTCAAGGCCAAAAATAAACCTAATTTTCTTCCCTTTCGCAGAAACGGACCAGCCCCAAGTGCTACGTCCTCTAAGCAAGAGGGTAATACTTCTCAAGCCAAGCCAGCCTGGAGACCAATGCAAGGCTGGAACAAAGGAAAGCAGGCCAAGAAACCTGCCACTGCTACCAAGACAGCATGAGATGTTGGCCCCCGATCCGGGACCGGATCTGGTGGGGGGCAGACTCTCTCTCTTCGCTCAGGCTTGGGCAAGAGATGTTCTGGATCCTTGGGCACTAGAAATAGTCTCCCAAGGTTATCTTCTGGAATTCAAGGGGCTTCCCCCAAGGGGGAGGTTCCACAGGTCTCAATTGTCTTCAGACCACATAAAGACAGGCATTCTTACATTGTGTAGAAGACCTGTTAAAAATGGGAGTGATTCATCCTGTTCCTTTAGGAGAACAAGGGATGGGGTTCTACTCCAATCTGTTCGTAGTTCCCAAAAAAGAGGGAACATTCAGACCAATCTTAGATCTCAAGATCCTAAACAAGTTTCTCAAGGTTCCATCGTTCAAAATGGAAACCATTCGAACAATTCTTCCTTCCATCCAGGAAGGTCAATTCATGACCACGGTGGATTTAAAGGATGCGTATCTACATATTCCTATCCACAAGGAACATCATCGGTTCCTAAGGTTCGCATTCCTGGACAAGCATTACCAGTTTGTGGCACTTCCGTTCGGATTAGCCACTGCTCCAAGGATTTTCACAAAGGTACTAGGGTCCCTTCTAGCGGTGCTAAGACCAAGGGGCATTGCAGTAGTACCTTACTTGGACGACATTCTGATTCAAGCGTCGTCCCTTCCTCAAGCAAAGGCTCACACGGACATTGTCCTGGCCTTTCTCAGATCTCACGGGTGGAAAGTGAACGTAGAAAAAAGTTCTCTATCTCCGTCAACAAAGGTTCCCTTCTTGGGAACAATAATAGACTCCTTAGAAATGAGGATTTTTCTGACAGAGGCCAGAAAATCAAAACTTCTAAACTCTTGTCAAATACTTCATTCTGTTCCTCTTCCTTCCATAGCGCAGTGCATGGAAGTAATAGGTTTGATGGTAGCGGCAATGGACATAGTTCCTTTTGCGCGAATTCATCTAAGACCATTACAACTGTGCATGCTCAGTCAGTGGAATGGGGACTATACAGACTTGTCTCAGACGATACAAGTAGATCAGAGGACCAGAGATTCACTCCGTTGGTGGCTGTCCCCGGACAACCTGTCACAGGGGATGAGCTTCCGCAGACCAGAGTGGGTCATTGTCACGACCGACGCCAGTCTGGTGGGCTGGGGCGCGGTCTGGGGACCCCTGAAAGCTCAGGGTCTTTGGTCTCGGGAAGAATCTCTTCTCCCGATAAATATTCTGGAACTGAGAGCGATATTCAATGCTCTCAAGGCTTGGCCTCAGCTAGCAAGGGCCAAGTTCATACGGTTTCAATCAGACAACATGACGACTGTTGCGTACATCAACCATCAGGGGGGAACAAGGAGTTCCCTGGCGATGGAAGAAGTGACCAAAATCATTCAATGGGCGGAGACTCACTCCTGCCACTTGTCTGCAATCCACATCCCAGGAGTGGAAAATTGGGAAGCGGATTTTCTGAGTCGTCAGACATTTCATCCGGGGGAGTGGGAACTCCATCCGGAAATCTTTGCCCAAATTACTCAATTGTGGGGCATTCCAGACATGGATCTGATGGCCTCTCGTCAGAACTTCAAGGTTCCTTGCTACGGGTCCAGATCCAGGGATCCCAAGGAGACTCTAGTAGATGCACTAGTCGCACCTTGGACCTTCAAACTAGCTTATGTATTCCCGCCGTTTCCTCTCATCCCCAGGCTGGTAGCCAGGATCAATCAGGAGAGGGCATCGGTGATCTTGATAGCTCCTGCGTGGCCACGCAGGACTTGGTATGCAGACCTGGTGAATATGTCATCGGCTCCACCATGGAAGCTACCTTTGAGACGAGACCTTCTTGTTCAAGGTCCGTTCGAACATCCGAATCTGGTCTCACTCCAACTGACTGCTTGGAGATTGAACGCTTGATCTTATCAAAGCGAGGGTTCTCAGATTCTGTCATTGATACTCTTGTTCAGGCCAGAAAGCCTGTAACTAGAAAAATTTACCACAAAATATGGAAAAAATATATCTGTTGGTGTGAATCTAAAGGATTCCCTTGGGACAAGGTAAAAATTCCTAAGATTCTATCCTTTCTTCAAGAAGGTTTGGAGAAAGGATTATCTGCAAGTTCCTTGAAGGGACAGATTTCTGCCTTGTCTGTGTTACTTCACAAAAAGCTGGCAGCTGTGCCAGATGTTCAAGCCTTTGTTCAGGCTCTGGTTAGAATCAAGCCTGTTTACAAACCTTTGACTCCTCCTTGGAGTCTCAATTTAGTTCTTTCAGTTCTTCAGGGGGTTCCGTTTGAACCCTTACATTCCGTTGATATTAAGTTATTATCTTGGAAAGTTTTGTTTTTAGTTGCAATTTCTTCTGCTAGAAGAGTTTCAGAATTATCTGCTCTGCAGTGTTCTCCTCCTTATCTGGTGTTCCATGCAGATAAGGTGGTTTTACGTACTAAACCTGGTTTTCTTCCGAAAGTTGTTTCTAACAAAAACATTAACCAGGAGATAGTCGTGCCTTCTTTGTGTCCGAATCCAGTTTCAAAGAAGGAACGTTTGTTGCACAATTTGGATGTTGTTCGTGCTCTAAAATTCTATTTAGATGCTACAAAGGATTTTAGACAAACATCTTCCTTGTTTGCTGTTTATTCTGGTAAAAGGAGAGGTCAAAAAGCAACTTCTACCTCTCTCTTTTTGGATTAAAAGCATCATCAGATTGGCTTATGAGACTGCCGGACGGCAGCCTCCTGAAAGAATCACAGCTCATTCCACTAGGGCTGTGGCTTCCACATGGGCCTTCAAGAACGAGGCTTCTGTTGATCAGATATGTAAGGCAGCGACTTGGTCTTCACTGCACACTTTTACTAAATTTTACAAGTTTGATACTTTTGCTTCTTCTGAGGCTATTTTTGGGAGAAAGGTTTTGCAAGCCGTGGTGCCTTCCATCTAGGTGACCTGATTTGCTCCCTCCCTTCATCCGTGTCCTAAAGCTTTGGTATTGGTTCCCACAAGTAAGGATGACGCCGTGGACCGGACACACCTATGTTGGAGAAAACAGAATTTATGTTTACCTGATAAATTACTTTCTCCAACGGTGTGTCCGGTCCACGGCCCGCCCTGGTTTTTTAATCAGGTCTGATAATTTATTTTCTTTAACTACAGTCACCACGGTATCATATGGTTTCTCCTATGCAAATATTCCTCCTTTACGTCGGTCGAATGACTGGGGAAGGCGGAGCCTAGGAGGGATCATGTGACCAGCTTTGCTGGGCTCTTTGCCATTTCCTGTTGGAAGAGAATGTCCCACAAGTAAGGATGACGCCGTGGACCGGACACACCGTTGGAGAAAGTAATTTATCAGGTAAACATAAATTCTGTTTTTCTGTGGGTGGGTGCTCACAGTTCCTGTCTGCCATCCACATTTCTGGAGTGGACATCTGGGAAGCGGATTCTGAGCAGAAAGATTTCCCATTCTGGGGAGTGGTACTCAATCCGTAAATGTTCTCCATGTTATCTACCAAATGGTGGTTTCCAGAATGGCTTCTGATGTGGTCTTGTCTATACTTCAAGTTTCCAAGTTCAGATCGAGGTCAAGAGATCCTCAAGCCTTTCTAATGGATGCTCTGGCAGTTCCTTTGAACTTAAGGTTGGCGTATACTCCTCTTTTCTACTCCTTCCAGGTGTCATCGTTTGGATCAAGTAGGAGAGCATTGGTTTTCTCCTAGCTCCTGCGTGGCCTTGCAGGATCTGGTAGTTGGATCTAGTGGAGATACCGTCTCTACTTCCATGAAAACTTCTGCTGAGGAAGGATCCTCTCCTTCAGGGGTCTTTCCTTCATCCAAATATAGTTTCTCTGTTGCTGACTGTTTGGAGATAGTACACTTGTTTTTAGCTACATGGGTTTTTCAAATCGGTTGTTGAGACCACAATTCAATTTTGTAAACCTATTACTAGAAATATTATCTAGAATATATGGAAGAATCTCAAGGATCTTTTCCTTTCTCCAGGTAGGCCTTGAGAAGGGGTTATTTGTTGGTACCTTTTTTAAGAGTCAGATTCAGCTCTTTTCTGCTGCTCAAGTGTCTAGCGGACATGCTGGATGTAAAATCCTTTTTGTCAAGTCCTGGCCTGAATCAGGACTGTTTAAGAACAAGGTTAAGACTCTAAGTGAGCAACTGACTCAAAGTTTTTTTTTTTTGTTTGTTTTTTTCTTCAGGCTCCATTTGAGCCTAGGCATTCCATAAATATTAAGTTATCTTGGAAAGTTTTGATTCTTCTGTTATTTCTTCTGTTCGGAAGGTGTCTGAATTGCAGTGTGATTGGTTCCTCTGCCTATGTGGAGGTGACGGGGAGACTAGCCCTGCTAGTAGGGTTTTGGGAACTTGAGGTATCCCTTTGGTTGTCATATGGCATGGTGCAGTCTCTTCCTTTGACTTTTACTGGGGTTTTTCAAGTAATCATGTAAATCTCTCGGTGAGAGTGGTGGTGAAGGTTGGCATCTAGATGTGCAGGGATTGGTCTCTGTCATTGATCTAGACAACTAATCTAACAACCCCTGGGCAACCAGTGTTGAAGACTTACTGTTTTCCCCCTTCACTTAGGTCCCTGTCAGCACAATGCAGAGAGACTGTCATACCTTGAGATGCTGTCTGCTCCACAGCGCTGATCCTGGAGGGTAAGAATACATTATTTTTATCTTAGTGGAATGTGCCTAGTGGGTCTTTTCAATCCCCCTAAGATGCATCAGGGACCTCTTTAGTCAGTGTGACGCTTGACATTCCTCTAGAGGATCTGGGTAAAATATCTCCTCCGTAGTAGAAGGGATTTATGGACTCTGTGTCCATAAAGATCCAAGCTGGTTGCAGCATTTCTAGCAATTAAAGCCATCTTAAGCCCATTGGAGGCTCAGTGCATGGGCTCATGGTATCTTGTATGGACATTATTCCTTTTGCCTGCTTCATTTTCCAACCTCTATAACTATGTATGCTGAGGCAATGGAATGGCGATCACTCAAACCTGTCTCAACAGATCGTTTTAGACAGCCTGACAAGAGACACTCTTGGTGGCTCTGTCAAGATCACCTGTCTCTAGGCACATGCTTCTTAAAACTGTTCTGGGAGATTGACTACGGATACCGGCCTTTCAGGCTGGGGAGCAGTCTGGGATCCCAGGAAGGCTCAGGGGACGTGTTCCTGAGAAGAAGCTTCTCTTCAGATCAATATCTTAGAGAATTGTGAATCGCCCGGAGCTCTAAGGGTATGGCCCCAGTTCTGTTCTGCCCAGTATATCGGATTCCTATCAGGCAATATAACTTCAGTCGCTTACATCAACCATCAGGGATGAACAAGAAGTTCCCTAGTGATGAAGGAGGTGTCTAATTCTACAATGGGCGAAATGCCCACAACTGCCTTTCTGCAATTCATATCCTGCGGGGTGAAAAACTGGGAAGCGGACTTCCTCAGACATACCTTTCACCCGGGTTAATTGGCTCTCCTCCCCAAGGTGTTTGCAGAGAACTGAGATGGGGATTCCAGAGATCGACCTCATGGCTTCTTGTCTCAATGCCAAACTACCCAGGTACGGGTTGAGATTGAGGGACCCTCAAGCAGAAATGGTAAAATAAATATGAGCTTGAACCTCCATGGAACCGCTAATGCTTCCATTTCCCCCCCCCCCCCCTCTATTGGCTCTTCTCCCTCGAGTAGTGGCTTGCATCAAGCAGGCTCAGGTGATTCCAATAGCACCATCCTGGCTTCGAAGGACCTGGTTTGCAGATCTGGTGAGAATGTCTTCATCCCCTCAATGAAGGTTACCTTATCGGAAGGACCTTCTAATGCAGGGCCCATTCCTACATCAAAATCTATTTTCTCTGAGGCTGACTGTGTGGAAATTGAACGCTAAATCTTCAAGATGGTTCTCTGATAGCGTCAGATTTGTAAGTCAGTTACTCAGCGCATTTACCATAAGGTGTGGTGGACTTGCCTTCATTGGTGTGAGGAATGTGGGTTTTCCATGGCACACGGTGAAGGACTGTCTGCCTGCTCTCTGAAATAATAGAAATAATAAAAATAATAAAAATAAATAATAAATTTAATACTAATTATTTGTAGAGCGCCAACAGGTTCTGCAGCGCTAAGATCTTGGCCCTATCGGTTTTATTGCACAAGAGGTTAGCAGATCTTCCGGACATGCAGTCCTTTTAAGGCTCTGACTAGAATCAGACCTGTATTCAAACCCGTTTCTCGGCCTTGGAGCCTCAACCTTGCTCATGTTTTGCGGCAGGTTCCGTTTGAACCCATGCATGCTGTTGATCTTAAGCAGCTACAGATCATAGTAGGGCAGTTGCTTCCTTATCGGCTTTTAAGGACAAAGCCTCTGGATCAGATTTGTAAGGCGGCTACCTGGTCCTCCTTGCATACGTTTTCAAAATTCTTTTAAATTCAATGTTTTTGCTTTGGCTGAAGCAGCTTTTGGGAGAAAGGTGTTGCAAGCTGTGCGCCTTAAGATTAGGGTCTGTTTATTTTTTTCTTTTAATTTTTTTGCCCTCCCGTTTATTAATTGTGTCCTCTGGAGCTTGGGTATTGGTTCCCAACAGTAATTAAGTCATGGACTCTCCCTGCCTTTGGAAAGAAAACAATTTATGCTTACCAGATTCCTTTCTTTTCTAGCAGGGAGAGTCCACGACCCCACCCTGTGGTCTTTTTGGGGCTGCTCCCTTTTACTTTTTCTTCTGGCATCTCTATACCCCAATGTTTCTCCTACTTTTCCTTGTCCCCTCGGCTGAATGACTGTGGGGATTGGGGAAGTGGGAGGGATATTTGTAGCCTTTGACTGGGGTGTCTTTGCCGCCTCCTGGTGGCCAGGTGTTGATATTCCCAACAGCAATAAATGAAGTTGTGGACTCTCCCTGCCAGGAAAGAGGAATTTATCAGCCATCAATCATCCTGGGGCCTCAGTGTGCATATAAAGATGTGCACATTCAGATTATGGAAGGTAGTAATTGTGTGTTCTATCTGAATCATGAATTATTTTATTTTTTTACTACTGTACATTGTGCTATTTGCAAGGTAGAAAGTACAATTTTGCAAAAGGCAATATCCTGAATAACATTGTCCTTGTGTTAAACTTGAGTTTTTTTTTTTTTGTTTGTTTTTTGTTTTTGTTTTTGTTTTTTGTTTTTTTGAGGATAACATTCCATAGTTCTTAATCTGCTTTTCTAGGTGTGGACATTGTGTTGGACCCTCTGGGAGGTTCAGATACCTGCAAAGCCTTCAACCTTCTGAAACCTATGGGAAAACTGGTTATTTATGGTAAGTACAAAAACTGTTACAAATACTGTTTTAGAAAGTTTCATAGACAAAATGTGCTTCCATTGTAGTTAAATGACCGTTAAATAAATTTCTACAGACTGTTTCTCTTCCCCCAGCATCTTAGTAGTTGAACTCCTGAACTTGGCATTCTAAGCCCATTCTGCCAGTATGGCTGTACATTATTCCTACAGCACTCTGCTACGTGTCTAAACCTGGTACACTATTGTTAAAGGGAGCAGTCTCTTTTTTCCCTAAAGAGGTTTTTTTTTTTTCAATATGAAGGTTGATGGTTATAGAGAGGAGGGAGCACTTGGAGAACTCCACTTTAGCAACCCCCCCACATACAAATTGCTGTTTAGCGCACTCTATGCAGATTGCAATGAAAATCTTGAAGTGAATTTTACTGGTATGATTATTTCTTTCATGTAATTAGCAAGAGTCCATGAGCTAGTGACGTATGGGATATACATTCCTACCAGGAGGGGCAAAGTTTCCCAAACCTTAAAATGCCTATAAATACACCCCTCACCACACCCACAATTCAGTTTTACAAACTTTGCCTCCGATGGAGGTGGTGAAGTAAGTTTGTGCTAGATTCTACGTTGATATGCGCTCCGCAGCAAGTTGGAGCCCGGTTTTCCTCTCAGCGTGCAGTGAATGTCAGAGGGATGTGAGGAGAGTATTGCCTATTTGAATGCAGTGATCTCCTTCTACGGGGTCTATTTCATAGGTTCTCTGTTATCAGTCGTAGAGATTCATCTCTTACCTCCCTTTTCAGATCGACGATATACTCTTATATATACCATTACCTCTGCTGATTCTCGTTTCAGTACTGGTTTGGCTTTCTACAAACATGTAGATGAGTGTCCTGCGGTAAGTAAATCTTATTTTCTGTGACACTCTAAGCTATGGTTGGGCACTTTGTTTATAAAGTTCTAAATATATGTATTCAAACATTTATTTGCCTTGACTCAGAATGTTCAACTTTCCTTATTTTTCAGACAGTCAGTTTCATATTTGGGATAATGCATTTGAATTAATAATTTTTTTCTTACCTTCAAAAATTTGACTCTTTTTTTCCCTGTGGGCTGTTAGGCTCGCGGGGGCTGAAAATGCTTCATTTTATTGCGTCATTCTTGGCGCGGACTTTTTTGGCGCAAAAATTCTTTTCCGTTTCCGGCGTCATACGTGTCGCCGGAAGTTGCGTCATTTTTTTGACGTTATTTTGCGCCAAAAATGTCGGCGTTCCGGATGTGGCGTCATTTTTGGCGCCAAAAGCATTTTAGGCTCCAAATAATGTGGGCGTCTGATTTGGCGCTAAAAAATATGGGCGTCGCTTTTGTCTCCACATTATTTTAATCTCATTTTTCATTGCTTCTGGTTGCTAGAAGCTTGTTCTTTGGCATTTTTTCCCATTCCTGAAACTGTCATTTAAGGAATTTGATCAATTTTGCTTTATATGTTGTTTTTTTGTCTTACATATTGCAAGATGTCTCACGTTGCATCTGAGTCAGAAGATACTACAGGAAAATCGCTGTCTAGTGCTGGAGCTACCAAGCTAAGTGTATCTGCTATAATTTTTGGTATCTGTTTCTCCAGCTGTTGTTTGTATTGCATGTCATGACAAACTTATTAATGCAGATAAAATTTCCTTTAGTACTGTTACATTACCTGTTGCTGTTCCGTCAACATCTAATTTTCAGAGTGTTCCTGATAAACATATGAGATTTTATTTTTTGTAAATCCATTAAGAAGGCTATGTCTGTTATTTCTCCTTCTAGTTTACATAAAAGTCTTTTAAAACTTTTTTCTCTTTTTTCAGATGAATTTTTAAATGAACATAATCATTCTGATACTGATAAATCTTTGTATTTGTTCAAGATGGAATTTATTCATTCTTTATTTAAAGAAGTATTAATTGCATTAGAAATAGAGGATTCTGGTCCTCTTGATACTAAATCTAAACGTTTAAATAAGGTTTTTAAATCTCCTGTAGTTATTCCAAAAGTGTTTAATCTCCCTGATGCTATTTCTGAAGTAATTTCCAGGGAATGGAATAATTTGGGTAATTCTTTTACTCCTTCTAAACGTTTAAGCAATTATATCCTGTGCCATCTGACAGATTAGAGTTTTTTTGGGACAAAATCCCTAAGGTTATGGGGCTGTCTCTACTCCTGTTATAATGTACTACTGTTCCTACGGCAGATAGTACTTTATTTAAGGAAAATTGAATCCTTTCTAAGAAAAGCTTACTTATGTTCAGGTAATCTTCTTAGACCTGCTATATTTTTAGCGGATGTTGCTGCAGCTTCAACTTTTTGGTTAGAAGCTTTAGCGCAACAAGTAACAGATCATAATTTTATAGCATTATTATTATTCTATAACATGCTAATAATTTTATTGGTGATACCATCTTTTGATATCATTAGAGTTGATGTCAGGTATATGTCTCTAGCTATTTTAGCTAGAAAAGCTTTATGGATTAAACTTGGAATGCTGATATGTCTTCTAAGTCAACTTTGCTTTCCCTTTCTTTCCAGGGTATTAAATTATTATCTCAATTGTTTCTGGAAGGAAGGGAACTTTTTTACCAAAGGATAAAAAATCTAAGGTAAATTTAGGTCTAATAGTCTTTTTCGTTCCTTTCCTCACAACAAGGAACAAAAGCCTGATCCTTCATCCTCAGGAGCGGTATCAGTTTGGAAACTATTTCCAGTTTGGAATATATCCAAGCCTTATAGAAATCTATAGCCAGCTCCTAAGTACCCATGAAGGTGCGGCCCTTATTCCAGCTCAGCTGGTATGGGGCAGATTACGTTTTCTTCAAAGAAATTTGGATCAATTCCGTTCTCAATCTCTGGTTTCAGAACATTGTTTCAGAAAGGTACAGAATTGGCTTCAGTTAAGGCCTCCTGCTAAGATTTTTTTCTTTCCCGTGTCCCAGTTAACACAGCAAAGGCTCAGCATTTCTGAAATGTGTTTCAGATCTAGAGTTGGTTGGAGTAATTATGCCAGTTCCAGTTCTGGAACAGGGGCTGGGGTTTTATTTTATCTCTTCATTGTACCTAAGAAGGTCAATTCCTTCAGACCAGTTCCGGATCTATCAATATTGAATCGTTATGTAAGGATACCAACATTCAAGATGGTTACTGTAGGACTATCCTGTTTTTTTAGCTAGGGCATTATATGTCTACAATAGATTTACAGGATGTGTATCTGCATATTCCGATTCATCCAGATCACTTTTAGTGTCTGAGATTCTCTTTTTAGACAAGCATTACCAGTTTTTTGGCTCTACCGTTTGGCCTAGCCTCAGTTCCAAGAATTTTTTTCAAAGGTTCTCGGTGCCCTTCTTTCTGTAATCAGAGAACAGGGTTTTGGTATTTCCTTATTTGGACGATATCTTGGTATTTGCTCAGTCTTCTCATTTTCGAAGAATCTCATACGAATCGACTTGTGTTGTTTCTTCAAGTTCATGGTTGGAGGTTCAATTTACCAATCAGTTCATTGATTCCTCAGACAAGGGTAACCTTTTTAGGTTTCTAGATAAGATTCAGTGTCTATGACTCTGTCCTTGTCAGACAAGAGAAGTTTAACATTGATATCAGCTTGTCAAAACCTTCAGTCACAATCATTCCCTTTGGTAGCCTTATGCATGGAAATTTTTAGGTCTTAGGACTGCCGCATCAGATGCGATCTCCTTTGCTCGTTTTCACATGCGACCTCTTCAGCTCTGTATGCTGAACCAATGGTGCAGGGATTACTCAATTAATATCTTTAAACCGATTATACGACACTCTCTGACATGGTGGACAGATCGTGATAACAAATACCAAAAAATCACAAAACCAAAGAAAATGTGAAATAAATGTGATAAAGAAATAAACGTGACAAGTGATTAGTAAAGTATGCTTAAGTGTAAACTAAATACTTAAAAAGTTCATATAAGGATATGTATGTTCTTCCACAATCTTCACGCTTCTATTTTCTTTTGATCCTCATATGAAAAGAAAGAAAGAAATGCCACATAGCGTAATTCTGTAACCTTTTCAAATGCAGAATGCGTGTGTGCAAATGCTTACTCACATGAGATGGAGCTATAGCCAAGCTCAGGTTTGTGCGCACACCCAATGTTATACTGTTGGGCAAACAGTTGCTTGAACCGGATATTTGAATAAAATGGATTTATTTAAAATATAAGTATAAAAAGCGCCACAAGAGCTGCAGAAATCACCAAATACAATGAGATCGGCAATACAATCAAGTAACTGCTCAAATTGAGCTTATACACAATGCTAGAGACCGTGGTAAGGAGTGCAGAAACTTAACCACACAACCTCCCCCTTAAGAGTCCAGCATATGTTGCTCTCCTCGCTTGGTGTGCAGATTCTTGGAAGGACGCCAAAGAACAAGAAACAATGTATCCGACGTACGTTTCGCAAAAGAGCTTTTTCAAGGATTCCTTGAAAAAGCTCTTTTGCGAAACGTACGTCGGATACATTGTTTCTTGTTCTTTGGCGTCCTTCCAAGAATCTGCACACCAAGCGAGGAGAGCAACATATGCTGGACTCTTAAGGGGGAGGTTGTGTGGTTAAGTTTCTGCACTCCTTACCACGGTCTCTAGCATTGTGTATAAGCTCAATTTGAGCAATTACTTGATTGTATTGCCGATCTCATTGTATTTGGTGATTTCTGCAGCTCTTGTGGCGCTTTTTATACTTATATTTTAAATAAATCCATTTTATTCAAATATCCGGTTCAAGCAACTGTTTGCCCAACAGTATAACATTGGGTGTGCGCACAAACCTGAGCTTGGCTATAGCTCCATCTCATGTGAGTAAGCATTTGCACACACGCATTCTGCATTTGAAAAGGTTACAGAATTACGCTATGTGGCATTTCTTTCTTTCTTTTCATATGAGGATCAAAAGAAAATAGAAGCGTGAAGATTGTGGAAGAACATACATATCCTTATATGAACTTTTTAAGTATTTAGTTTACACTTAAGCATACTTTACTAATCACTTGTCACGTTTATTTCTTTATCACATTTATTTCACATGGTGGACAGATCACCATCGTTTAGTTCAGGGGGCTTCTTGTTCTTCCAACCTGGACTATAATCTCAACAGATGCAAGTCTTACAGGTTGGGGAGCTGTGTGGGGGTATCTGACGGCACAAGGGGTTTGGGAATCTCAGGAGGTGAGATTTCCGATCAATATTTTGGAACTCCATGCAATTTTCAGAGCTTTCCAGTCTTGGCCTCTTCTGAACAGAGAGTTGTTCATTTGTTTTCAGATAGACAATGTCACAACTGTGGCATACATCAATCATCAAGGAGGGACTCACAGTCCTCTGGTTATGAAAGAAGTATCTCGAATTTTGGTTTGGGCGGAATCCAGCTCCTGTCTAATCTCTGCGGTTCATATCCCAGGTATGGACAATTGGAAAGCGGATTATCTCAGTCGCCAAACGTTGCACCTGGGCGAATGGTCTCTTCACTCAGAGGTATTTCCTCAGATTGTTCAATGTGGGAACTCCCAGAAATAGATCTGATGGCTTCTCATCTAAACAAGAAACTTCCCTGGTATCTGTCCGGATCCCGGGATCCTCGGGCGGAGGCAGTGGATGCATTATTTTCTTCCTTACAAGTGTCATCCTGCCTATATCTTTCCGCCTCTAGTTCTTCTTCCAAGGGTATTCTCCAATATTCTAAAGGAATGCTCGTTTGTCCTGCTGGTAGCTCCAGCATGGCCTCACAGGTTTTGGTATGCGGATCTTGTCCAGGATGGCCTCTTGCCAGCTGTGGACTCTTCCGTTAAGACCAGTCTGTCTCAAAACCTTAATTTTAAGGTATGGAGTTTGAACGCTTGATTCTTGGTCAAAGAGGTTTCTCTGACTCTGTGATTGATACTATGTGACAGGCTCGTACATTTGTAACTAGAGAGATATATTATAGAGTCTGGAAGACTTATATTTCTTAGTGTCTTTCTCATCTTTTTTCTTGGCATTCTTTTTGAATACCGAGAATTTTACAGTTTCTTCAGGATGGTTTAGATAAAGGTTTGTCCGCAAGTTCCTTGAAAGACAAATCTCTGCTCTTTCTGTTCTTTTTCACAGAAGGTTTGCTAATCTTCCTGATATTTGTTTTGTACAACCTTTGGTTCGTATAAAACCTGTCTTTAAGTTAATTTCTCCTCCTTGGAGTTTGAATTTGGTTCTGGGGGCTCTTCAAGCTCCTCCTTTTGAACCCATGCATTCTTTGGTCGTTATTTTACTTTCTTGGAAAGTTTTGTTTCTTTTGGCCATCTCTTCTGCCAGAAGAGTCTCTGAATTATCTACTCTTTTTTGTGAGTCTCCTTTTCTGATTTTGCATCAGGATAAGGCGGTGCTGCGAACTTCTTTTGAATTTTTTACCTAAGGTTGTGAATTCTAACAACATTAGTAGAGAAATTGTGGTTCCTTCATTATGTCCTGATCCTATGAATTCTAAGGAGAAATCATTGCATTCTTTGGATGCTGTTAGACTAGAAGTCTTTCGGAAAGACTTAGTAGCTTCAACATAATATTACAAAGCTCTATTTGTCATCTTTTCCGGTTCTAGAAAAGGCCAGAAAGCTTCTGCCATTTCTTTGGCATCTTGGTTGAAATCTTTATTTCATCATGCCTATGTTGAGTCGGGTAACACTCCGCCTCAAAGGATTACAGCTCATTCTACTAGGTCAGTTCTACTTCCTGGGCGTTTAGGAATGAAGCTTCGGTTGATCAGATTTGCAAAGCAGCAACTTGGTCCTCTTTGCATAATTTTACTAAATTCTACCATTTTGATATGTTTTCTTCTTTTGAAGCAGTTTTTGGTAGAAACGTACTTCAGGCAGTGTTTTCAGTTTGAATTTTCTGCTTATGTTTTTTCATTAAATTTTATTCTGGGTGTGGATTATTTTCAGCAGGAATTGGCTGTCTTTATTTTATCCCTCCCTCTCTAGTGACTCTTGCGTGGAAAGATCCACATCTTGGGTAATCATTATCCCATACGTCACTAGCTCATGGACTCTTGCTAATTACATGAAAGAAAACATAATTTATGTAAGAACTTACCTGATAAATTCATTTCTTTCATATTAGCAAGAGTCCATGAGGCCCGCCCTTTTTTGTGGTGGTTTTGATTTTTTTGTATAAAGCACAATTATTCCAATTCCTTATTTTATATGCTTTCGCACTTTTTTCTTATCACCCCACTTCTTGGCTATTCGTTAAACTGAATTGTGGGTGTGGTGAGGGGTGTATTTATAGGCATTTTAAGGTTTGGGAAACTTTGCCCCTCCTGGTAGGAATGTATATCCCATACGTCACTAGCTCATGGACTCTTGCTAATATGAAAGAAATGAATTTATCAGGTAAGTTCTTACATAAATTATGTTTTTGGTGTGCGTTTGTGGTAATATTGTGCCCCCCCCTCCCCATATGTTTTTGCAAAATGAATGTTCTTTTTATAAATCTAAAAATGTTTTTAGGTGCAGCAAATCTCTTAACTGGGCAGAAGAAAAACCTCATGGCATTGGCAAAGACCTGGTGGAACCAGTTCAGCATAAATGCCATGCAACTAATTCCATCCAACAAAGCAGTGTGTGGCTTTCACCTTGGCCACCTGGATGATGAAACTGAGCTCATCACAGGGGTGGTGACCAAACTGCTTGACCTCTACAAACAGGGGAAGATAAAGCCCAAGATTGATACAGTGTTTCCTTTTGAGCAGGTAATGTGGAGACAAAGCATATGCAATAGTTATTAAGCACATCAGGAATCTGCTTTATTTTTGTGACTTACCATTGTAACTTTAAAGTTCTGCTCTTCAGGGGACTATGCATGTGAAAGCATAGCTTTTCCTGAATATTGTGGAGATGCTATTAAGAGTTAAAAATCTTTGTTCAATTGCATAAATTCTAATTATTTTAGGCATTGGATAATTCATAGTTTTAAAAATCTAATGGCGAGATTACGTGTTTTGCGGTAACAGGGGTGCTTTGCTAACTCTTAGTTTCAGCCGCAAAAAAAGGTGAGCGTAGAGCAGAATTTAGCTCCACATCTCACCTCAATACCAGCATTGCTTACGTTAGCGGTAAGCTGGCAAAACGTGCTTGTGCACGATTTCCCCATAGGAAACAATGGGGCTGAGCTGGCTGAAAAAAAAACCTAACACCTGCAAAAAAGCAGCGTTCAGCTCCTAACGCAGCCTCTTTGTTGCCTATGGGGAAAGGAATTTTATGTCTGCACCCAACACCCTAACATGAACCCCGAGTCTAAACACCCCTAATCTTACACTTATTAACCCTTAATCTGCCGCCCCCGCTATAGCTGACACCTACATTAGAATATTAACCCCTAATATGCCGCTCCGGACACCGCCGCCACCTACATTATACTTGTGAACCCCTAATCTACTGCCCCCAACATCGCCGACACCTACATTATAGTTATTAACCCCTAATCTGCCCCAAATGTCACCGCAACTATATTAAATTTATTAACCCCTAATCTGTCGCCGCCACTATAATAAATTTATTAACCCCTAAACCTAAGTCTAACATTCCTCTAACTTAGTTATATTGTAGCTAGCTTAGGGTTTATTTTATAGGTATTTATTTAGTTTTAAATAAATATAATTTAAATAAATCTAAATAAATTATTCCTAATAGTTACATTGTAGCTAGTTTAGGATTTATATTTATTTTACAGGCAACTTTGTATTTATTTTAACTAGGCACAATAGTTATTAAATAGTTATTAACTATTTAATAACTTCCTAGTTAAAATAAATACAAATTTACCTGTAAAATAAACCCTAACCTAAGTTACAATTACACCTTACACTACACTATATAATTAAACTAATTACCTAAACTACCTACAATTAATTAAACTAAATTACGAAAAAACCAAACGCTAAATTACAGAAAAGAAGAAAAGAATTACAAGAATTTTAAACTAATTACACCTAATCTAATCCCCCTAATAAAATAAAAAAAAAAACCAAAATAATAAAATTCTCTACCCTATACTAAATTACAAATAGCCCTTAAAAGGGCCTTTTGCGGGGCATTGCCCCAAAGTAATAGGCTCTTTTACCTGTAAAAAAAAAAAAAAAAAAAATACACCCAACCGGGCACAAGTGGTCCTCCAGAGGGTTCAAAGTCTTCATCCTATCCGGCCAGAAGAGGACATCCAGACCGACAGAAGGCTTCATCCAGGTGGCATCTTCTATTTCATCCTTGCGGAGCGGGTCCATCTTCAAGACATCCGACCAGAGCATCCTCTTCATCAGACGACTGAATGACTGGTCCTTTAAGTGACGTCATCCAAGATGGCGTCCCTTGAATTCCGATTGGCTGATAGAATCCCATCAGCCAATCGGAATTAAGGTAGGAAATATCCGATTGGCTGATGCAATCAGCTAATAGGATTGAAGTTAAATCAGGATTGAGCTTGCATTCTATTGGCTGATTGGATCAGCCAATAGAATCCTATCAGCCAATCGGAATTCAAGAGACGCCATCTTGGATGACGTCACTTAAAGGACCAGTCATTCAGTCGTTTGATGAAGAGGATGCTCTGGTCGGATGTCTTGAAGATGGACCGGCTCCGCTCCGGAAGGATGAAGATAGAAGATGCCACCTGGATGAAGCCTTCTGCCGGTCTGGATGTCCTCTTCTGGCCAGATAGGATGAAGACTTTGGACCCTCTGGAGGACCACTTGTGCCCGGCTGGGTGAAGACGTCTCAAGGTAGGGTGATCTTCAAGGGGGTAGTGTTAGGTTTTTTTTTTTTTAAGGGGGGATTGGGTGTGTTTTAGAGTAAGGTTGGGTGTGTGGGGGGTTTTAATGTTGGGGGGGGTAATGTATTTTTTTTTTTTTACAGGTGAAAAAGCTGATTACTTTGGGGCAATGCCCTGCAAAAGGCCCATTTTAGGGCTATTTGTAATTTAGTATAGGGCAGGGAATTTTATTATTTTGGGGGGCTTTTTTATTTTATTAGGGGGATTAGATTAGGTGTAATTAGTTTAAAATTCTTGTAATTTTATTTTCTGTAATTTAGAGGTTTTTTTTTTTTTTGTTTTTTTTGTAATTTAGTTTAATTTTAATTAATTGTAGGTAGTTTAGGTAATTAGTTTAATTATAGTGTAGTGTTAGGTGTAATTGTAACCTATGTTAGGGTTCATTGTACAGGTACTTTTTATTAAATAGTTAACTATTGTGCCTAGTTAAAATAAAATACAAAGTTGCCTGTAAAATAAAAATAAACCCTAAAATGGCTACAATGTAATTATTATTTATATTGTAGCTATCTTAGGGATTATTTTATAGGTATTTAGTTTTAAATAGGATTAATTTATTTAATTGTAGTAATTTAGTTTTATTTAAATTATTTAAGTTAGGGGGGGTTAGGGTTAGATTTAGGGGTTAACAAATTTAATATAGTAGCGGCGACGGGGGCAGCAGATTAGGGGTTAATAAATGTAGGTAGGTGTCGGCGATGTTAGGGATGGCAGATTAGGGGTTAATAAAATTTAACTAGTGTTTGCGAGGCGGGAGTGCGGCGGCTTAGGGGTTAATACATTAAAGTGGCGGCGATGTCGGTCGGCAGATTAGGGGTTAAATAATTTTATTATAGTGTTTGCGATGTGGCGGGGGGCTCAGTTTAGGGGTTAATAGGTAGTTTATGGGTGTTGGTGTACTTTTTAGCACTTTAGTTTAGAGTTTTATTGGCAACGCCGTAACATAAAGCTCTTAACTACTGACTTTTATATGCGGTAGGAGTCTGGATAGGAAAGGGTCTACTGCTCACTTTTTCAGGCGATCGTAATACCGGCATTGGGCAAATCCCATTAAAAAGATAGGATACGCAATTGACGTAAGGGGATTTGCGGTAAGCTAAAATCGTGGGGAAAAAAGTGAGCGGTAGATCCTCTCCTGCCTGACTCGTAATACCAGCGGGCGTTAAAGCAGCATTAGGACCCCTTAACGCTGCTTTTTAAGGCTAATGCAAGACTTGTAATCTAGCCGTAAGAATTTTCAGTAGAATACGTTTTTAAAAGTGGCTCAAATGCAAAAAAACTTATTTTGTAAATATAGTGGATTATCTCCTGGAACAATAGTTTGAAACAACGCAAACCCATTATGCAGTTAAGCTCTCTATTTAGAATCACTAGTTATGAGCTCTCTATTTAGAATCATTGGTTTTGATGGATATGAACTGCAGAACTCCTCAGAGTATATGAAACGCCCACCTTGTAAACAGGTTTTTTGGGGGGGCTGTGTTTTTTTTGTTATGTTTTTTTGTAGTTTTAGAAATGTCAGTCTTAACCTATAATACATGAAGATCAGCTACTGTATACCTAAAATGTTTAACAGGCAAAACTGCACGATCGTGTACAGTGTTTTTAACCCTTTTGAACAGTGATGTAATGCTGGGCACATATTAAAAAAAGTTTACTTCTATATTCTAATGTCCACTAAGTGTTAGCTGTGTGGCAGCTTTTAGGAAAGGAAGAAGTGTTCCTGCTTTTATATCGCTTTTCCAGCCTTTGTGAGTTTCTTTGTAAAAAATTAACACCAATTTTTATTTGGTCTATACATATAACTCTGGCACTTAGAAAAACAAAAAAATGTTTTTTTTTTATGATGTCACTTAATTTAGAAAAATTAGTTCTGTAGGAAACGCAACTCAAGATAGCGTCATCTGCATTCATATTCTATGGATTGTTTGAGATCCATGGGGGTGGCACTATTGTGTGCCTCAAGGGTTTGTGCTGGGGTCTGTTAACATTCATTTGTGAGATTTGGTAAAAGGCTTAGAGATCTGAAACCCCAAAGTTTTTTTTTTTTTTTTCATGATTCAGATTTTTCTAGATGGCTGCTCAATTTCCTGCCATGTAGTGTTCGACACCTGCCTTTATCTCAAAGAATACCATGGTAACAAAGCAAATGTGATAATAAATCGGGTGACTTTATTTTCGTGTGTGCACTCCGTTTTGAAGCACAAGAGAATTTTTGGGTTTCATATCCTTTTTTGGGTTTCATATTTTTTTTTTTTTTTTTTTTTAAGGCTCATATAATTACTGTTCACATAAGAGCATATTTGCAGAGATCCTTGTAGACTTCAAACGAAAGTCACATAAGTTCTTCCATTCCAAGAGGACTTTAAGCTACTATAGCTCATGAACATGCGATTAAAGGGACAGTTAAGTCCAAAATAAACTTTCAAGATTCAAATAGGGCATGTCATTTTAAACAACTTTCCTATTTCCTTTTTTCACCAGTTTTGCTTTGTTCTCTTGGTGTTAGTTGAAAGTTAAACCTAGGTAGCCTCATATGCTAATTTCTTAGACTTTGAAGGCCACATCCTTATGTGAATGCATTTTGAGTTTTTCACCACTAGAGGGAGTTAGTTCATGTGTGTCAGATAAGATTGAGCTTATGCACGTGAAGTTACCCTGGAGTGAGCACTGATGCTAAAATGCAAGTCTGTCAAAAGAACTGAAATAAGGGGGTAGTTTGCAGAGGCTAAGATACAAGGTAATCGGAGGTAAAAAGTGTATTCTAACTGGTTATGCAAAACTGGGGAATGGGCAATGAAGAAATTTTCTATCTTTTTAAACAAATTCTGGTGTTGACTGTCCCTTTAAAGAAGTGTCACCATTTGGTGTCTCACATTGGCCACTTAATAAATCATTAACATAAGGTTTCAGACATATGCTATTTATCACTTTTTGTTCCAGCGTTGGTTAGGGGTTTCAATTTGGGTGCTTATCTTTAAGGACTTTACTCCCATGTTCATAGCTACTATAGCTTAAAGAATTTCTGTGGTTACAGGGTCATTCTGTGCAGATCTCCCCTGTTTAAAAGGATCCCTACTATCAAGATTTAAAAAAGGACTATCCAAATGAGACCTTTGATTATATTTTTAGTCTGAGAAAATTGTACAACTTGATAAGATCTGCAAATTACTATGCACACTGTTAACTCCATAGTGCAAAAGATCAATTTAAGGTGTGAAACAAAGATTAGTTTTGTTATTTTAAGTTTGGTAAACAATGCACTAATGCAGCAGGGGAGTAAACTAAACTGCAATGCGGTAATTCAGCAGGGAAGTAAACTACTCCCCTGCTGCATTACCACATTGCAATTTAAACTAAAATCCTGCTGTATAACAGATGGGTATTTAGTTTTGTCACTTTATGGATAGGCCTTTGTAATGTCTCCAGAACTAGACGATATTAAATCTCACAAGGATATACATGAATTGAAAACTGCTCAATGGAGGGCTACATAAATGGTATAGTTTAAGATTACAATGTATTGCTTACGTAATTATCTTCATCTAACTCTGTACTAACCTTAATCTTTCAGTCCCCATCTCCTGTTTCTTGCCCTCCTAGATTGTAAGTTCCCACGAGAATGGGGCCCTCAATTCCCCTTGTACTTGATTAACATTTTGTCTCTTTAAATATTATGTGTATTTGTACGTCTTTAAATATTATGTGTATTTGTACGTCTTTGTAAGTCTTTGTACCCATGGGCAGCACGGCAGAATTTTTGGGGACTTTATGAAGAGTAATTGTATGTTTTACCATTTTGTAGTAACCGTTTTGTCTTCTGTACACAGGTGGGAGATGCTATGAGACAGATGCAAGAGAAGAAAAACATTGGGAAAGTTGTTCTGGTTCCTGAAATGCCAAAGGAAGAAGCAAAGAAGGAAGAGAATTGATGATTTATTTTTTTCTGTAGTATAAGGGGAGGTTGTAAAGGTTGTTGCCGGTTGTGAAACAATGTTATACTAATGTGCGTGGGTTTTTTTGTGGGTGGGTGTGATTAGGCCTTGAATAAATCTTTTAGTTCCCAGTTATCACCCCACTCTGGCACTTATATGGGTTTCTCGGATTTCTTTAACTAGTGGATATTGTAACATTCCTGTAACTATGAATAGCCTAAGAATTGGCAAAGGCCTACCCAGTTTATTTGATCTCTTGCTGGCTCTGCTATGGGAGGGAAACTTTAAGATGATCACATTCCTTGGATAAATGAATTGTATATGGAGATTTACACTAATTTTATATCCTGTCAGGTTCAACTAGCTTTTTGTAGAAAATCTGCATATGCTTTTTATGCAGAGATCATGGGACCTATTCCTTTTTGTACACAAATTTACATTTTCTTTATTTTACCATGGGTAAATTTATAAAATTCCTGCTAAATAAACCTCTTTATACACTAAACATTTCGATCAAAATGAGGCAGTTTCTACGTTTTTTTTGTTTTTTTTTCATGAAATTGAAACAAGGTTTATAAAAGGGAAATTTAAAATAAAAGTCAATACTAAAATAGACCTTCATATGTTGTATACTGCAAAACAATTCTTATAATTATGGTGGCTGATATATTAGTTTGCAGAATACCACTCCAATGACAAAACCCTTTAAATATTATGCGGGTTGTAGAGATTTAATTTTACTAAAGGGTTTTGCCATTGAACTAAATGGTAACATCAAAACATATGATCTAAAGTTTATGCAGCCGTTTCATTGTTGATTAAAGCTCCTGAATCTCAAATGTTTTAAATGTAGGATTTGCTGTAATGACCATTCATGAAGAGTAAGGTTTTGTTTTAATTGAATATTTCCAATCTAGAACATGTCACTTACCCATCTGTGCCAAAGCAATTTGCATTAGACTTTATAAAATTATTGTAGACTTTGCACTTATTTCCAAGTTGGACTTTAGCTACGTTTTAACAGCCATGGGGTTAAAACAAAACCTATGACAGTTTGCAAGGAGCACTAGAACTAAAATTACCATGCTCCTAAGGAATTAGGGGAAAGGTTGTTTTTTTTTTTTTTTTTTCTTCAACCCCCCCCCCCCTTAGTAGTTGTGAAAAATAGCATTCCAGTTAGAAAAGCTGCTAGTAAGTTTACAAACCACTAAAGTGTATAGTTCACATTCCATTTCTTACCAGTTCTGTGTTTGAGACTTGCTTTAAATCGTCAGCCTTCCTCAAATACTGAATGTAGTAGGGTTCGACAAGTTATGTTCAATGAAATAAAAGTAATCAAACTTTAATCTAATTTGGAGGGGGGATGAAGCTTGTTTAAACTATGCAGTTGTGATTAAAATCTCAGCAATTGTGATTCAATTTGGGAAATGTTGCTGACTTAAAGGGTGTTGGTGGCTAGCGGATAGAAGTCCTGATTGCAGCCACAGCCTTAAAGGAGCCATATTTATGGCAGATGGTGGTTCTTCCTCTATGTAAAACTACAAATATACTAAGTGGAGGTTGTTAGTTTGATTTCACCTGTGAACCTCACTCTAGTGTGTAGTTTGGTTTTGGGGCATGTTCCCAGATTAACCACAGGGTGCCTTATTGCCAAAGCACAAAACTTTTTGTCTCCATATCTCCTAAAGCAATGCAGATGCATACAGCAGAAAAGGGCTTGTTTTTTTTTGCCCCTCTAATTTCAGTTTGAGGGTTTTTTAAGAGTGCCAAAAATTCCTTTTTACTGCCATTGATGAATTCCAAACATAAAAGATAAAGGATGGAGTTTTTTGTGTTTACAAGCAACCTGTAATGAATAGTTTAATGCAGTTTATAATCTTGGGTTTTTATCACTACTGCACTGTACAAGTAAGTTTTTAATCACTGAAGTGTTCAGTAGCAAGTTGCACTACTTGTTCCATAGTCTCTAGCTAACCGTTGTTACTATAACTGTTTTAAAAAAAAAAAAAAATCTTTAATTCAGGCATTTTCTTACTGCCTGACTTAAGAATTCCCATGCCAGCATTAAATTTACCACTAAAAGCATCTTATCTCTAGCACTTAGTCTTGTGGACTCAGTTGAGCTTGGCACTAATCAGAATTAGCGTGTAAAACTAGCATATTTTAGTGGAAGTACCCTAAACAAAATGAGGAACCTTCTCTTAAGAGCTCTTCCTGCTAAGAACCATCAGCTTGTTTTTCCTATTTAAACTGGCCACAAAATCAGCTTGAAAGTAGCTACATAAAATAAACTCTGGTGGTTTTAAACTGATGCAGAACTCCTGCAAGGTAATTTGAACTTAAAAAGTAAAAAACAAACACCTTATGTTCAGCCTAGTCTTCATTAATTTTGACTTAACTTTAAGTGCATGTCCTGGATATAAAATCCCCATGAATAAGGCAGATGTTGGGATAAGTTTGTTACTTCTCTTGCCTTTATCTCATGACAGTAACATAATGCACAATGGCACTGGGCCGTTTCCATTCTAACTCAATTTTTATTTATTATCTCTCCTTGGAGTAACACAGCCCATTGAAAACCTGCCCTTTCCTTGTAAAGGGGGTAGAGACTATCAGAATACCAAATTGCTGCCATCCTCCAAATACCATACTGTATAGACGGCACTGCCTAATAGGAGGACCATCTATTTCATGCTTACAATAGATTTAGTGGAAATGCATACTCTCCACTATTGGCACACAAAGGTGCTCAGTGAACCCAAAAGTCAGTATTTCCTGACTTAACTCCAACTCTCTAAATGTTTGTTAATTGTCTTTACGCAAGTCCTCTGAACACTAATGGGGAATATGAATGGGAAGAATAACGTTACTGGTATAAATATGGAATAGTCAGTGCTTGACTGATAACAAATAGAATTAACAGATTGTCGGGATTGAGATGTCTGTGTTCTAGAGCAATGTTTGGGAAAGACAAACGGGGTCCCTTTGTCAAAACAGTCTCATCCCATGCAAATCTAATTACCTATATAAGAATAGGGTCTATAGCATACACTGCAGAATTCATACCATTGGTTGTGGAGATCTTGTTTGAATGTATATAACTAGGGAACCTTATGTCAGTCCTTTTTTAGTCATGCTGCGGTGTATGACCAAAATAAATGTCAATGTCCAAAATAACTATTGAATTTTATTTTTTTGTCTAGTTTTATACATAATTTCTACTTGGAGCAGGTTTAGGCTATGTAGTTCCTCCTTGATATCTTGCAGCATGCATGGGATTCTTCTGCTGGCTAGAATAGTAAATACTATTACCAGAAAAACCTGATAGAATTTTTTCTTTTTTTAAAGAAGGCAATTTTAAAATGGATATATAACAATCTTTTAGATATTAAGCTAAATAGAGCTGTAGCTTGAATTGGTAAATGCCACATTGAATTGATAAAACTGCTATTTTAAGTAAGTCTAAATCCTATCATGTTTAGGGGTTATACTGGTCAGTCTAAAAAGACTGAGTAATGTGTGAGAGAGAGAATGTAGTTGTGGGATAGTTGATGTGAAATTGGCAAGCTCTCAAGGCTCGCATTCTTCACCCCACCCCAAAATAAAACCCAAAAATGTTGCGTTTGATTGTAAATACTTGTCGTTTGTGTGATTTCTTATCACTATGGAATTTACTGCCAAAATACCCATCTGTAATGGCAATTTCTTTAACGTCTGTGTCTGTAAACAAATGTATTTGAATCACCACTGTGGCCCTGCTGGCTGATGTAAACACACATCTGCTTGCTCAGCCAGTGTAGAACACCTAGCCCTTACAAGGAACAAGAGCTGCCTCATTTCTTGCAAAATACTGTGGCAGTTTGTGTTTTGTAAAAATAAATAAAAAATT
The DNA here is from genome assembly GCF_027579735.1 of Bombina bombina. Taxonomy (NCBI): domain Eukaryota; kingdom Metazoa; phylum Chordata; class Amphibia; order Anura; family Bombinatoridae; genus Bombina; species Bombina bombina. Next base: position 1,152,642,993 of record NC_069499.1, on the reverse strand, counting down.
CCTCTCCAATTTTACTTTCATGTTTTCAGTTTCTCATGCAATGATTTATGTGAGTTCTTTGTGCTGGTTACTGCTTGCTTGGTAGACAGTACACATAGAGGAGATGCCACTGGCATGGATGTTAAATTTCCTACTATACGATGTTTGCAGCACTCGTAACTTTGCCAGTCAATGTGAAAAATCTTGACAAGCTGTGAAAATAAAGAATTGATCTGGAGATGACATGAGCCTTTTTTTGACCATATGTATAGACATTGTAACTACTTTGTATCTGAAAGTACAGTATACTAGACTATCTGGTTTAGGTTGTGGTAGGCTTACACCAGGAGAGGATGCAGCCTTCATCCTGCTTCTGAAATGGTCAAAAATGGGTCTAATGTTGCAGTAATATTGTGACTAATTTACTCCATTTTTTTTTTTTTGGCATTAGCCGATGATGTGTTTACATTTTTATCAATAATATTGAGACGTTCCACAGATCCAAAGAGGGGGGAAATGATGTAGTGTTAATTTCAGCTTTAAAATCGTAAAATGCCTGTTGCACCATTCCAGTTGCATCTATAGTCCTCACTGTAAACTTCCACTCTGCATTGCAAATAGTTAACTGGTAACCAGCTAAAAAAAAAAAATCTTTACTAAAAGTTGGTCCTCACATTTCTGGTGGGTGTCTGGTTTGTGTATTTTTTGTTTTGTTTAACCTCTTTAAATTCCTTGCTTTTTGTACTTGTAAAAGTTGAACAAAAATAAACTTGTGTGCCAATGCTGTTTACATGAGCCTAAAGTGTAATGCTTTTATGCCTAATGTTGCCGTTTGCCTTACATGTTTCAAATGTCAATTAAAAGCATAATAAAATCAATTCATCTGTTGCCTGTTTTCTTTTCACCTAGATCTCCAGATGAGCAACGTTCTCAGATGAGTGCTTGATTACTGAAAATTGTGCTGCATAATCTAGTGGTACCTTTTAGTTATACGCTTTAAAAACTGTTGTTGCCTAGTATTGTATTTCTTAGGGAATTTTATAAAATTAATTGTAAACTTACCCAGCAATCTTTCACACCAGCAAGGTTTGTAGTATAGACAAGAGAAATGAGATGTATAGATAGAGCTAGAGAGAGATATATAGATATACACACAGAAAAATAAATGCAGAGCTACAAATATAAATGTCCCAAAATTTGGAGTACCAGTAATGTCCTGAACTTGTAGGTCTCCCCAGAAAATCCCAAACACACCAGTCCAGTATGAATGGGAGTGAGAGGTTTATCCTTCACTCGCAGCCTAATCCCAAAAAAGCAAATGGAGTCCACCTGGAGACCGGAAAACTTCCAAAGAAAATCTAGAACAGAAGAGGGAAGGGCGCACAACAAAAGAGACCTTCCTGGTGTTTGTAAAGTAAACTTGAAGATGATCTAAAGAATAAAGCCAAATGGACACTCGTGTATTTCCACCTCAACTCCTATGAGGTATGGCTAAGACGCTGTGCGGCAGACGGCCACTAAAAAATGCAGCTTGATCCTTTTCCAGCAATTGTCAGATCATGTTGTGTACATGCTGGAGTCCAAGTGGCAGATACCGTTAAGATATATAGGAAGAACCAAAATCATTTTTAAAGTAAGGTGCTTGGAGCACATTAAGAGTATAGAGGCGGGGATTTTGAAAACGCCACTTATGTTTTTTTCTTTCATGTAATTAGCAAGAGTCCATGAGCTAGTGACGTATGGGATATACATTCCTACCAGGAGGGGCAAAGTTTCCCAAACCTTAAAATGCCTATAAATACACCCCTCACCACACCCACAATTCAGTTTTACAAACTTTGCCTCCCATGGAGGTGGTGAAGTAAGTTTGTGCTAGATTCTACGTTGATATGCGCTTCGCAGCAGGCTGGAGCCCGGTTTTCCTCTCAGAGTGCAGTGAATGTCAGAGGGATGTGAAGAGAGTATTGCCTATTTGAATTCAATGGTCTCCTTCTACGGGATCTATTTCATAGGTTCTCTGTTATCGGTCGTAGAGATTCATCTCTTACCTCCCTTTTCAGATCGACGATATACTCTTATATACCATTACCTCTACTGATTCTCGTTTCAGTACTGGTTTGGCTATCTACTATATGTAGATGAGTGTCTTAGGGTAAGTAAGTCTTATTTTATTATGACACTCTAAGCTATGGTTGGGCACTTTCTATGTAAAGTTCTAAATATATGTCTTTAAACTTATATTTGCCATGATTCAGGATAATCAGTATTCCTTTAAAATTCAGACTGTCAGTTTCATTATTTGGGATAATGCATTTTAATTCAATTTATTTTTCTTTACCTTGAAAATTTTCAATTAATCATTTTTCCCTGTGTGCTGTTAGGCGCAAAAATTTTGTCATTTCCGGCGCCGTAGTTGAAGCCAGAAGTTGTATTCTGTTAATACGTCATTTTTGACGCATGTGTATTCAGACATTTTTTTTGTGCCAAAAAATGTGGGCGTCGGTTCTGGCGTCAGGGGATGTGGCGTCATACTTGGCGCCGAAAATATGGGCGTTGTATTTAGCGCCAATAATGTGGGCGTCATATTTGGCGCAAAAAATGTGGGCGTATTTTGTTTCACTTTTTTTCCTCACATTATTTAAACCTCACTTTTTTTATTGCTTCTGGTTTCTAGAAGCTTATTATTTTGCATTCTTTTCCCATTCCTGAAACTGTCATTTAAGGAATTTGATAATTTTGCTTTAAATATTGTTTTTTTCTATTACATATTGCAAGATTTCACTGTTCCTGTTTCAAAACAATCTAAAAGGATTCTTGTTGACTGAGTTCAGTCCTACCAAAGCTAAGTTCATTTATTTTAAATGTTATGAATGTTTATCTTTAGCTATGGTTTGTAATAAGTTATCATGATAAACTTTTACATGCAGAATCCATTAGTATTTATGCTTTATATATTGCCATTCTTTTTACATCTTATGTACAAGAAATATTTAGGGTAAGAAATATTTTTCTGATTCTATTTTAAAGGCTTTGTCTGACATCGTGCCTTCTAATAAAAATTTTTTAGGTCTTTTTCAAACTTCTTTTTTTAATTATTGAATTTTCAAATGACCAACAACATACTGATTTATCCTTCTCTGATGATGATTTTTCTCATTCAGAATTTTCTTCATCAGATATTGACACTAACAAATCTACTTTTTTATTTTATTTTTTTATTAAAGTACATTCTTTTTTGAAAAGGTGTTGATTATTTTGGATATTAAGGTAACTAGTTATTTTTCAAGACTAGCTAACACTATTTCTACTTATTTATTCTTCTGTGTTTTCAGAGGTTTTTTCCAATTCCTCATACTAGGGAATGGAATAGGCTGAGAATTTTCTTTTATTCCTTCTTCAAGGGTTTTAAACTATATTCTTTGCCAGCAGTTAAATTCAATTTGGAGGGTTCTCCAATTTATTGGGGCTATCTCTACTCCTACTAATTATGCTATTTTTTCTATAGCAAAATAGTATTTATTTTCCTTTAGATGGTTGTATCTTATTCATGGAAAATTATTTAGTTTCAGGTACTTTTCTTGGACCTGTGATTTATTTGGATGCTGCAATTGCTTCATTTTTTCTGTTTACTTTAAGATCAAGTATCAGATTATGATTTATTTTAGCATTGTTAAAGGGACAAAATTTACTAGACTAGGTGCTGTTTGCATTTATTGATTATGCAAGTCCTCTGTATTGACTGGTCCTTTAACTGGACTATCATGCTAATAATTTCATTTGTGTCTTCATTTTATTGAATATTTTCACAAATGAGGTTTAATCTATGTCTAGCTGTTTTAGCTAGAAGAATTTTGTGATTTCTAAAAATCCATATTTCTTTTGTTCTAAGATAATCAATTATTTGTTTTATAATTGGATTCAATTCTTAACTGTTACTCTGGGCTTCAAGATTGAGTTCTAAGTCTAAAACTTTAAGCTTATACTAGTTTGGTTGTTCTTATTAAGGAACGAATTTCTGAATTCTTTCCCAAGTAACATGTTTTTAATTGGAAATTTTTCAGTTCGAAATCAGCTCCCTAAAAATGTGATGTACGTGCCGTATTCCAGCTTGGCTGGCAAGGGGCAGGTTAAGACTTTTTTGAAATTTTTTTTGGTTCTATTCGGTCCAAATTTCTTTGATTTTATTCCAGTAAGGCTAACACTTTAAGTGTGTTTCGGTCCTATATATTTTGGGTACTGTTGAAGCATGGCTGATCACCCGTGGGGTTCAAGCGCTGCTCAGACCTGGAATCTTCTGGGGTATTTCTTCCAGTTCCATTTTTAGGAACTGGGTTTTGGAGTTGTATTCAAACTATTCTGCCTTTTTTTTGGTCAGTGATAGCATTATTTGTTTTCATTAGATACAATAAATGCATATTTTCATTTTTCTGTTTTCATTCAGATTATTTTCTGAGGATGCAGAATCTCATATTCACTTTGTTCTTCCAGGACATAGTTAAAGGATCTTTTTTTCAAAAGCTCTTGATTCCTCACACAAGGGTCACCTTTTTTAGGTTTCCAGATAGTTTGTGTCACTGTCTTTGTCTCTATCGGACAAGGGACAATTTTATTGGGTTCCGTATGTCGGTACCTTTAGTTTCTATTTCCTTCAGTTGCTATATATGCATAGAAGTTTTAGGTCTTATGGCCACAGCATTGGATTCAATTCAAATCTTCGAATCCTAATATTCATCTCTCTTGATTTGGTGGTTAAGATCACCATCATTTAGTTCTACAGGTCTCTTTGTTTCTTTCAACCTGGACCATGATCTCTACAGATGTGAGTCTTTTTTGGTTGGGAGGCTGTCTGAGGATCTCTGTCAGCACAAGGGGTTTGGAAATCTCAGGAGGCGAGATTACCATTTGATATTTTAGAACTCTGTGCTTTCTCAGAGTTTTTCAGTTAGTTTCTCTTTGAAGAGGAGACGTTTATTGATTTTCAGACAATATCACAACTATGGTGTATGTCAATCATCAGGGTAGGACTATCAGTCCTTAGGCTGTGACAGAAGTGTCTCGGATATTAGCTTGGGCTAAATCCAGCTCCTATCTAAATTCTGTGTTTTTTTCCCCAGGTATAGATATTTGGGAAGCGGATTATCTCTGTTAATCAAGCTTTACTTCCGGGAGAATGGTCTCTCTTACCCAGATATGTTTTTCAATTTTTCAGATGTGAGCATTTCTAGAAAAAGATCTGTTGGCATCTTATCTGAATAAAGAACTTCCCAGGGGCCTATTCAGGTCCGGGGATCTTCAGGCGGAAGTAGTGTATGCATTGACATTTCTTTGGAATTATCTTTTTGCCTATTTCTTTTCGCCTCTAGTTCTTCTTCCAAAGTGATTTCCAAAATTCTTATGGAGTATTTGTTATGCTGGTGGCTCCAGCATGGCCTCTCAGGTTTTGGTATGCGGATCTCATTCGGATGGCCAGTTGCCAACCTTGGACACTTCCGTTTAAACCAGACCTTCTTTCTCAAGGCCCATTTTTTCCATCGGGATCTCAAATCATTAAATTTCAAGGGATGGAGATTGAACGCTTGGTTTTTAGTCATAGAGGTTTCTCTGACTCATTGATTAATACTATGTTTCAGGCTCGTAAATCTGTCTCTAGAAAGATTTATTATTGAGTCTGGAAGACCTACTTTTCTTGGCATTCTTTTAAAATTCATAGAATTTTATTATTTTTTCAGGTTGGTTTGGATAAGGTTTTGTCTTCAGTTCTTTGTTAGGACAAATCTCTACTCTTTCTGTACTTTTTTCACAGAAAGATTGCTAATCATCCTGATATTCATTGTTTTGTACAGGCTTTGGTCCATATCAAGCCTGTCATTAATTCAATCTCTCCTCTTTGGAGTCTCAATTTGGTGCTGAGGGCTTTACAGGCTCCTCCGTTTGAAACTATGCATTTTCTGAAATTACTTTCTTGGAAAAAGTATTGTTCCTTTTGGTTATTTCTTCTGCTAGAAGAGTTTTTGAGTTATCTGCTCTTTTTTTTTAATATCCTTTTCTGATTTTTCATCAGGATAAGGCAGTGTTACTTCCTGATATTCATCATTTTGTTCAGGTTTTGATTCGTATCAAACCTGTCATTAAGCCAATTTCTCCTCCTTGGAGTCTTAATTGGGTTCTGAAGGTTGTTCAGGCTCTTCTATTTGAGCATATGCTTGCTCTGGACTAATTACTTTCATGGAAAGTATTGTTCTTTTTGGACATCTCTTCAGCTAGAACAGTTTTTGAATTATCTGTTCTTTCTTGTGAAATCTCTTTTTTCTGATTTTTTTTTTTTCATCAGGATAAGGTGGTTTTTGCTGTTCTCATTTCAATTCTTACCTAAAGTTGTAAATTCTAACAAACATTAGGGAGGAATTATTGTTTTCCTAAGACTTCTTTGGTGAGATTCTTACTTTCTTTGGATATAGTAAGAGTTTTTGAAATTCTATGTTGAAGCTATTCAGATTTCAGATAGACTTCTAGTCTATTTTTTATCTTTTCTGGTTTTAGGAAGGTCAAAAAGCTTCTGCCATTTATTTGGCATCTTGTTTAAAGTTTTTGCTTATTTGGAGTCGGGTGGATTCCCGCCTCGGAGGATTACGGCTCATTCTACTAGGTAAGTTTCTACTTCCTGGGCTTTTTAAGAATGAAACTTCTGTTGGTCAGATTTGCAAAGCAATCACTTGGTCTTCTTTGCATACTTTTACTATGTTCTACCATTTTGATGTTTTCTCTTCTTTAGAAGAAGTTTTGGTAGAATGGTACTTCAGGCAGCTGTCTCAGTTTGATTCTTCTGCTTATAATTTCAGTTTTTTTCATTATAAAAATTGAAACTTTTTTGATTTGGGTAGTGGATTAATTTTTCAGCGGAATTGGCTGTCTTTATTTTATCCCTCCCTCTCTAGTGACTCTTGCGTGGAAGTTCCACATCTTGGGTATTTATTATCCCATACGTCACTAGCTCATGGACTCTTGCTAATTACATGAAAGAAAACATAATTTATGTAAGAACTTACCTGATAAATTCATTTCTTTCATATTAGCAAGAGTCCATGAGGCCCACCCTTTTTTGTGGTGGTTATGATTTTTTTGTATAAAGCACAATTATTCCAATTCCTTATTTTTTTGATGCTTTCGCTCCTTTCTTATCACCCCACTTCTTGGCTATTTGTTAAACTGAATTGTGGGTGTGGTGAGGGGTGTATTTATAGGCATTTTAAGGTTTGGGAAACTTTGCCCCTCCTGGTAGGAATGTATATCCCATACGTCACTAGCTCATGGACTCTTGCTAATATGAAAGAAATGAATTTATCAGGTAAGTTCTTACATAAATTATGTTGGTTTTTTTTTGTGTCTTATAACGGTGATTCCTCCCAGTTCTTTATTAAAGCGATTTAGCAGGTACAGATGGGTCCTAGCGGTGGCAGTAGGCTGCTGGAACTTAGAAAAAGGGAGACCTTTTGGACCCATGCTTTGAAATGCCTGGATCCACATGGTCTGAATAAGGACATCGATTGTTTTATATAACCAACCATTAATAGCCACTACTGGGATTTCCCCCCCCCCCCCTTTACAGGTGAAAGGCAAAAAATTAGAATATCGTGCAAAAGTTAATTTATTTCACTAATGCAACTTAAAAGGTGAAACTAATATGAGAGAGACTCAAAGCAAGATAGTTCAAGCCGTAATTTGTCATAATTGTGATGATTATGGCTTACAGCTCATGAAAACTTCAAATCCCAGAAAATTAGAATATTACATGCAATCCATAAAACAAGGATTGTACATAGAACAATATCGGACCTCTGAAAAGTATAAGCTATCAGCCTGTGGAACTGCAGAGGTGTTATGGAAGACCAGGATGCTTCAATAGCGGCCTTCAGCTCTTCTGCATTGTTCGGTCTCATGTCTCAT